>NC_077239.1:19187133-19487133 GCF_947179165.1 Solanum dulcamara
TTTTAATAAATAGATAGAGCCATGATACATTCTGAAATATTGTAAAGGTAAATAGACTCTTTTCACCCCTTTTTTGATGTCTTCCTGAGGACCTATGATAATGTTTTGGAAAGGGGATGTTAGCCTTTTTTAATAAATAGACCCACGATATGGACTAATATATGTTCCTACCCGTAAGTATAAGTAAGATCTATTCATAGTTGGTCAGTCCCACATAGCAGGGCTTCTCACTTTTAATGAATGTGTCTCCCCATCTGCTTATGTGAGTTTTGCCTTCCTTTTACTCTGCTTGCTTTTGACTCCATATAAGCCCTTACTTTTTAGTAGGGTCGGCGGGACATGGGAGCCTCATCTCATGCATCGGTTTACCGAAATAATCTTTGCTCTCCCAATACCGTTTCTTCAAAAGGCGAGCAGCCCTTAAACAAAGAGTCCCTAAAAGGGTTCTTCTTTATATATTACTTAAGCTTTAAAGTAGGTAGCCCCAAAAGCCGAACTCAATAGAGTGGGTTTTGGCTTGCCCATTTCTATCCTATTAGTCAAACCTAAATGTCCTTATTTCATAAAATAATACTAACACCCTATCTATAGTAAGGGGCCTTTTCAATTTAATCTCCCACTTAATTTCGGACAGTCAAATAGAAAGACACTTTGTTAGATCTTCATGCCTCCTTGATTTCTCTAACTAAACTAAGACTTTCCAACTAGAGTATAGCCGGAAGGAACTCTTTTTGTATTGAAAGTGTTTTCAAAAGTCAATCCATCGCGTCGATGATAACACCTAGTGTAAACGAATGATTCAAGCTCCTTACAGAAGTTAGTTCAACTTGATAACTCGATAAGTTGTATTAACAGAGCAAACCCATTCTTTCAAAGGTGGGATTAATCCAAACCTATTTTTCTTAGACTAACAGTCTATTCATGGAAGTAAATTATCCAAAAAGTCTCCTTACTAGATCTAACATCCTGTCATCACTTTTAGATACAAGGAAGTTGAAATAGTTACAAGACCAACTATATCACACACTCTGTCTCTCAAATCCAGCCAATGAGAACATCTAGTTGGAAGACTCTCATTCTTATTTAGAATGGGAAGATCTTTCAATTCATAAAATCTTAAGCTTAAGAGCTTTATCCATAAGTAATGACAGGAGACTTTTAGAAAACCCTCACTCCTTCTCTGGAGATAGAGATCTTACTGTTACCTTCGAGTCTCATAATCTAGTTTTCTAGGCTTTTAGCTTTTAGAATCCTCTTTCTCTATGATACTTCATGTGTTCTTTATCCTATTCCGATTTGATTTAACTTTTTTTAAATTGCTATATCTTTATTTTGAAGAAAGGTGGATCTATAGGGGAAAGGATAAATATATAGTATCAATAAGAAAATAGTTTGATTTTCTTATTTACACATGTGTATTGTCTAATCTATGAGAATCAAGCTTTTCCCCTACCATAAGCATATATAGGGAAGAAGGCCCTCAGCTATTAAGAGGACTCCTGTTGTCTTTCTTTTATTTACTGGAGTTTCTTCTTCTCACGCCCCCTGGTACTGATACCCCCTGTAATATCTTGAAGGGCACATAAGTGCCTTAGTCATACCTCATGCAGTTTATGCTTTCTTGCTGTCTTGGCAGTGCTTTCCTTCCTCTGTAGAGAGAAGACAAAAAAAGGATATTTCCCCTCTTTCCTTTCATCATGTATTCCCCCTTATGTCTTTTGTAAGAATGAGAGGGATGAGCTCTCCGCTTACACTTTTTCAGATATTCCCCCTTCCAAGGACACTTTCTCGAGCCTTTTTCCCTCATCCCTTTTGGTTTGGGGACGACAAGTACTTCATCCCAACTAGGACACCAGCGATCTCTACCTTCACCTATGTAATTTTGAAATCTTCTTGAAAGCATCTCCATTTTTAAGGGAGAGTGGACTCAAAAAAGGATAAGCGTAATGCATCATACTTTTGTAGACCGGCTAGTATACATTAATGAAAATGGCTTCCTCAATTAAACTAGCTTCCTCAACTTCTCTCCCCCCAACAACTTCACTCTTGAGGAATCACATATTCTTAAGCAAGAAGATCAGACTCTTATTATTGAATTTCCATTGTTTTCACATAATAGCTCATTCTTTATATTGTTTTTATGCTCAATTTTTCCGTTTTCCATTTTTAGTCTAAAAGGAAAGCAAAGTGACTATTATCGGATAGTCACAAGCTCTTAGATGTATGAATGTAAGCGAATCTTACTATCTGAAGGAGATTAGCTATTTAAAGGACTCTTAATCAAGAAGCCTTCTTTTAAGAAAGAAAGCCTTTCAAGTAGGCCTTGAAAGAATTCAGGCGATCCGATTTGAAGATAAAGAAGATAGACGAGAAGATAAGGGGCGAAGGACTTTTTGAAATACGATCGGTGTAAACATGATATTAATTAGCCTTTTTCCTTTCTTAAGAGACTCCAGACGCTCCTTGTCCTATGCCCCAGGCATCCGATTACCTTTATGGATCTCTGTTGCCTGCTTTTGCACTATTGTTACCTAAGGCGTCTCTTCTCTTACGCAATTCCCGACTAGTTGTAGTTTTTCTAAGGAATGGAATAAGAGGTTTCAACTTTTTGGGCTATTTAACATAAAGAATAATTCTATATTGGAAAGACTCAAAATTGCAAACAATTTTGATCAGCATTCTACTAGGGCCCCGTTAAATAAGATGGGAGCCAATACAAAGCTAACAAGCTTTCTTAAATGGGAACCCTGGTATAGATATAGTAGGATCAATTGAGTTAGCAAATCTAATCTGCATACAAGCATCCCTTTACTTTTATTTTGGAATTTGGCACTATTTAAATAAAAAATAACCTACAGTAAGGTTTTCTTCCTTAAACACTAACCCGACCATGAATCACCAATAAGGTAACTCCGCCCTATGTTTTTTGGGTCAAATTCGATGATAATTCTCTACTCATGTCTTTCCAGAGCTGATTAAGTGATCTTCACGGGCATCTTCTTGATCCATTCTTCCCAGCGCTCCTCAATAAAATCTATAGCCATTGTTGCTGATGCAGGAGTAACAAGAGAACTTCAAATTGCAATAAAAAAGTTATCAACTAAGAAAGACCAGAAGTTCATGCGAGCCGGGCTGATTTTAACCAAAAAGATATCCTCTTCAAAAGGGCCTAAAATCAAAGACCCAGTCAGGGATAGAGTTGAGAATTACATTAAAATTGAACAACTGTGTAGGAGTTCTAATAAATTTTGTAAGGGTATAGTTTATTTAATAAAGTGAAATTAGGCCAGTAGTCTTTATGAATGTGATAGCAGAGAACTGTGATTCTTCGCTCGATCAATTCTTGCCATCACACTCTGGTTTGAGCATCTACCGAGCACATTTAAGCGAAAAATAGAAAAAAGTGCATGGATTTCAATTGGATACCCTTTTTCTCTATTCCAAGTATAAGTCAAGTTGAATTTACAAAAAAAAATCAGTGTTAGAAGTAGTCAAATCCATAAATTCAGTACGAAACAAGTCTAAAACCAATTTGACACTTTGGAAAACTTCAAATAGTAAACTGAAACTATCAATCATATTAATATTATATCTATCTCCACATAGAAATGTTGGAAAAGAAAGTTATCTGAGAGGTAGAGGTTGACTATAAACTTCATCTCTCTCTCTGGAACTCAGGGAGTTTTTTTCCAGAGCTGAATTGCACATGTACTTTTTAAGAGCAGAATCACGTGTGTACTTGGTGTATAACCTCAGTATTATCTTCTATCGGAACCTAAAATCTAAAACAATGTGTTCAACATGGCTGAACAATATAAAATTGGTGGAAAACTAGCTTAAGCTAGTTGTACTTTTAAGTTCGTTCAATTCACACAGGAAGGGTGATTGATATACGTGCTTCAATATCTAAGTTTCACACAAGGAACCTCCTGCTCTTAAGGATAAACTATGATATTTGAGGGACTGGCAGGTTAGCCACGTAGTTTATCCCTCAAGCTAAATGAATTTGACCTGCTTCTTTAGTTTAGGGCTATATAGTTTACTTGCTTCTCACTAAAGACAGAATCATGAACTTCATCACTCGACTCTAAACCAAATTAAAACCACTCGACTATAGGATGACAATCCTTCACTCCAAAAGGGTAGGTTCCATACAAACAAGACCTCCTATCCCAGAATCTGCTTATTTCACACCAACAAAAGTGGAACTTAATCACCAAAGTAGAGTTGTATAAAACCCTAATGTAACTAAATGATATGGAAAACTCGTAAAACGAGAGTAAAAACCTTTTGTGTGTAAGAAGAAAAGCTTAATCGAGTTAGGTAGGATATAGATCGAGCGTAATAAGCTACATGAGTGATTATTTTAATTTGAAATGAAAAAAGCATATCAAATAAGGTCCCCACTCAGATCTGAGGCTGTTTGGAAATAACTCCACAACACATAGAGGAAAGTAGTGTAGGATTGGTAAGCTTTGTTGGAAAGAAGTTATTCGACAAATTCAGGAGGCTACTACCAACGAAGACCTCTTTTTTTCAAGCGTGCTATTGCGTGAAGTAGAAAGGGACAACGGAAGACCACACCAGACAGGGAAAATGATGATTAGATATTTCTTTAACTACCACTTGAGCGCAATTTGCTTATTTGTTTAAAAGTATAATCCAGACAGTAGACCTTTAGCGCATATGACTAGTAAGGTAAATCAACCTATCATATCGATAAGATGCAACAAGAAGAAAATTAACAAACTATGAAAGAGAGTTCTTCCGATCCGATCATTGTGTAAGCTAAGAGTTCAATAGATGAGGAGATGGATGTCATTTTTAGTCAATACCAAAAGCATAAATGAGTTAGAAGAAAAGAGTGAAGACTAGGAAATTTCCTTCTTAATAGAGTAAGGGCAAAGGAAAGTCTTCTAATCTTTGATCCCCTGATTCAAGAGCGATTGAAGCAAATACAATAAAAGAATGCAAGGAAGGGTTCCCCTAGTAAAGGTATCTTTACTTCTTCCAAAATAAGGTCATTGACCAGTTATGCCATTGTAGAAGACTCCCTCCCTATACCTAATAGAGTTGGCACTAATAAGGAGAGAAGAAAGTAGCTACCGACCATTAAAAGATCCACAACTTTAAGATCTGCATACAAGGGAAGATCTACTTAGTCTTTGAGATGACAAAGGTCTCCACTAGATGTAAATTGCCGAATTAACACATGGCACTATAGGAATACTTTCTCTGATCCACGTTCCCCATACCAGAATGGAAAGGACATACCATCCCTCGAAGGATTATCGGGTATTCCTTCATGTCGGGAGGAGTAGGAGAAGAAGAAGAATAAAAGGAAAACTTTCTTTCTTCCATTCCACTCTTTCTCTAATCCCAATTGGATAAATAGAGCTAGCACTTTCTATAAAGGCTTCTGACTATAGGCGCTGGAGTCATCCTATCTTAGTATGTAAACTATGTGGTGGATACAATGATAAACAATCCTTCAACATCAGCTAATTATTCTTCCATGAGGGAATTAAATGAAGAAACATTTTAGGATTTCCCATTCATCGTATCGACCGACCCACATCCCATACCTGTCCCCAATAAAATTCAGGATAAAACTTTCTTTTATTCAAAACCAACTTACTCTAAGGAAAGGAGAGCTTTGTGAAAGTTTAAAAATGAATTGAGTGAGGTCTTGCCTAAGAGAAGAGTTTAATAAAGTGGAGAGGGATTTTCCGACAACAAAAATGCTTTTTTCCCCAACCGAGGTAATAAACCACCTTATAGCCGATGTGATTACCAGCCAAAGGGAAAAAAGATGGAGTTGAATGCGACTCTACAAATACCAATCTCTTCTAGAGAAATTGAGGTGATAGACCACCTTATAATGTACATTATGATTGATTAAAGATTTCCTTTCTATAATAAGCCTATGAGATGAATTGGACCTCATCCCGAAGAGCGCTTCCCTGGCGCTTGTGGAGATTGAAAGAATGGAACTCTAGCACACTAATTGCCTAGCTAGAAAAAGGAACTACTATTTAAGTAAGGCCATCTGTAAAGAAAGAAAACAAGAGATTTGTGGTTGTACCGATACTAGTTTACATCAATTGGCCAGTTTCCTATAGTTGACTGATTGATTCATAAGAGCGGTAAGAGATGATACTTGTAAGGATAGAAAGCAGTATTGAATAAGGAGAGGTGGAAGCGAAGCACCCTTTGAAAAGTTTATATCTGACAAGAGGAAGTACTCAACTAGTGAGTGAAAGGAAAGATGACTCCCAGGCAAAGTCAACTTATGAAAGAGTTCTCTTTAATTCAGGTAACTAATTAAGAGTATCTATTTACCAGCAAAGACAGGTTAGAATGGCAATCTATGCTAGGAATTCCCTTTACCTTAAAACTTAAGTAACTCACTGAAGAAAGCGTGAAAGTAAGCAAGCAAATTGTCAACCCAAAATCAATAGCCCGTAAGAAATAGAAAGGAGAAAGACCATATATTTCCAGTAGCATGTAGGCTTACTTCCTTGAACTTCTATGGAGGGATTAGTTAGCACAGTTGAGTGGCGCTTGTTGAATACCTCTCTATGGCCTATTTCAGGGAATGCTCTAGTCTATTTCTAACTAGTAGTGGAAAGAGAATGAGAAAGAGAGTCATGAAAAAGAATTGATTTCAAGTAGAAGTAGAAGTACATTACGTAGTAGTGATAGCTTATGAACTATCCTCTGAACTCTATTCTTTTCCACTAACATCTCACCCGGTAGTAGTAGCTTCCTCCTCTCGCCTTCCTACCCTTATAACAACTCTGGAACCCAAATCAGTCATACAAGAGTGGTAACCCCTGTAGTAAGACTCTTCGGCCTCTTAGTCAATCTATTGATCAGCCTTATTGCCAAACAAGGGGGAGCCTACTTCAGTTTCAAAAAAAGGAATTGAGACTCATCATAGGCTGTGTTTTAAGTGAAAGAGATAGACAAGACTTGCTAGAAATTGGATGAATAGGCTCAGGGGAATGCCCCGTATCCGCTGTAAGAGAATCCGTTCTTTGACACATATATTAGACCGTAGCACAAGAGACAATTCGCACTAGTCCCATAACTAAGAGTAAGAGGATTCATGGACAAAAGCTGCGGGTAAACCCTCGGTTTGCCCTCAACTATATATTTTGATAGGGGATAACTTGTTCGCTAGCTATAAGCTAAAGGCGATAGTATATAGAACTCTAGAAAGAAGGCCAAATAGTGTCTCATCCGATATTCCCTCTCTAAGGAATGCTTATTCAATCCATTTGTGGTATTTTGAGAATTTTTTCTTTATCTATTTCTCCTTGTTGGAAGGCTATTTATGAGAGGAAGGGAAGTAGAGGTAGAGGGTCCAATGGAAAGAGGAGATCTTTGCTCTTATCGTTAATTAGGTATGCCTCTAGATCAGAATGTATACCTTAGGCTAAGGGGTGCGATCCCTCGAGCAGCTCTTCATACTATGGGGTTATATAATTTCCTTGAACTTTTGATTAAGGGTATTTAGTAGTGGGCCTACCTTAAGGTAGGAGGTGATTGAAAAAGAGGAAGTCGGTCTCCTTACATAGACATAATAGTCTATTTTTTTGAAGTAGTTGAACAATAGAATCGGCTGGTATAGAATCAGCTGCACATTAATATACCTCTAATCTATCAATTTCATTCTTTTTATGTCCATATATTTACTTTAAAAAGGAAGTAAGGCCACTCTGAAGTTTGAGAACCAGCTGGAACTTGGATTGTTGACTAATATATATCCAATCAAATAAGATCAAGTTGCGGGTAGTATACTTTATGTAACACTGATAGGCTTCAAATGAGGCTTTGAAGAAAGAGATAGACGTTCCCAAGAGCTGATCTTCAAGAGCAAAGACCGGAGAATAGTAAGAGCTAATTTGTCTCAATTAGGCTTTTGATGGAGCGGAGAAAGATCTTATTTGAATTTAAAGGATTCCTCTATAAAGAATAAGGGAGAAGATCTACAACCTAGCAAACTAGCCTCCTTCTTCCTAATATTTTTCTAGGTCCTCTCAAACCAGCATTTTCCAACCAGGTTCTCTCACTTCTTGGACTAGTACAGGTCCAAATCAAAGCTAAAGCTCCAAAAGTATAAGAATAATTTCCTTCTATAGGGAAAAAAGAGAGTGCCACAACTATTATTTAAAAAGATCAAAAAAACCTTCTTCGGATGGATAATACGATATTACTACAGCTAGAAGATAGAAAGACCAGTGCCTGGCTTGCTACTGCTTCAGATGGAAAATACGACGCTACTACTCTCCTTCCTTATTGCCATTTCTTTTTTAAAGCTGCTCATTCTTCATCCCTAGTATGTGATGACCTATTCTATATTAACTTTAGCTACTCTAAAACCTAAATGATGGATGTTTTCCCCCATCTTCCCAAACCAATTTTCCTAATTTAGATGTCTCCATGTGTGGCGTGATAAGATAAGGACCACTAGGGGCCACATTTGTCCTTCTTCCAACAAGAACCCTAACCCTTCATTCTATTCCATACAACCTTAGTAGGATATCTATTTGTCAATTCCACAAATTAGTAAGCTCAATTTTTATGGGACCTAAAGGCTAGGCTAACCCTCCCTCAAAGAGATTTCTGAGCAGAACTCTTTTTCAAAGAGCTGGCGATATTCCCTTAACTGCAGATTCAATAGCACCGATTATGAACCTAGTAAGAGAAGAGCACGGTCTACTCATACTATCACACTGGCAAGGACTTTCACTTTCTCAATAAAAAAGAAGAGATCAAGCCGACCTTTCATAAGAGTAGAACCTAGTTTTCTCACTTCTCGGACTAGTACAGGTCCAAATCAAAGCCAAAGCTCCAAAAGTCTAAGAATAAGTTCCCTCTCTATGGAAGAAAGAGAGTGCCACACCTATTATTTCAAAAGCTCAAAAATTCCTTCTTCGATGGATAATACGACGTTACTACAGCTAGAAGATAGAAAGACCAGTGCCTGGCTTACTACTACTTAGGATGGAAAGTATGATGTTACTACTCTCCTTCCTTATTGCCATTTCTTTTTTAAAGCTGCCATTCTTCATTCGTAGGATGTGATGACCTATTCTATATTAACTTTAGCTACTTTGAAAACCTAAATGATGGATGTTTTTCCCCTGTCTTCCCAAACCAATTTACCTAATTGAAATGTCTCCATATGTGGCATGATAAGATAAGGACCAGTAGGGGCAAGGTTTGTCCTTCTTCCAGCAAGAACCCTAACCCTTCATTCTATTCCATACATCCTTGGTAGGACATCTATTTGTTAATTCCATAAATTGGTAAGCTCCATTTTTTATAGGACCTGAAGGATAGGCTAAACCTCCCTCAAAGAGATTCCTAAGCATAACTTTTTTTCAAAGAATTGGCAATATTCCCTTAACTGCTGATTCAATAGCACCGATTATGAACCAGGTAAGAGAACAACACCATCTACTCATCCTGTCACACCGGCATGGACTTTCACTTTTTAATAAAAAAAAGAGGGCAAGCCAACCTTTCATAAAAGTAGAACATGGTTTTCTCACTTCTCGGACTAGTATAGGTCCAAATCAAAGCCAAATCTCTAAAAGTCTAAGAATAAGTTCCCTCTCTATGAAAGAAAGAGAGTGCCACAACTATTATTTCAAAAGCTCAAAAATTGCTTCTTCGGATGGATAATATGACGTTACTACAGCTAGAAGATAGAAAGACCACTGCCTGGCTTGCTACTGCTTCAGATGGAAAATACGACGCTACTACTCTCCTTCCGTATTACCATTTCTTTTTAAAGTTGCTCATTCTTCATCCCTAGTATGTGATGACCTATTCTATATTAAGTTTAGCTACTCTAAAACCTAAATGATGGATGTTTTTCCCCCATCTTCCTAAACCAATTTACCTAATTTAGATGTCTCCATGTGTGGCGTGATAAGATAAGGACCACTAGGGGCCACATTTGTCCTTCTTCCAACAAGAACCCTAACCCTTCATTCTATTCCATACAACCTTAGTAGGACATCTATTTGTCAATTCCACAAATTACTAAGCTCAATTTTTATGGGACCTAAAGGCTAGGCTAAACCTCCCTCAAAGAGATTCCTGAGCAGAACTCTTTTTCAAAGAGCTGGCGATATTCCCTTAACTGCAGATTCAATAGCACCAATTATGAACCTAGTAAAAGAAGAGCACCGTCTACTCATATTATCAAACTGGCAAGGACTTTCACTTTCTCAATAAAAAAAAAGAGATCAAGCCGACCTTTTATAAGAGTAGAACCTAGTTTTCTCACTTCTCGGACTAGTACAGGTCCAAATCAAAGCCAAAGCTCCAAAAGTCTAAGAATAAGTTCCCTCTCTATGGAAGAAAGAGAGTGCCACAATTATTATTTCAAAAGCTCAAAAATTCCTTCTTCGATGGATAATACGACGTTACTACAGCTAGAAGATAGAAAGACCAGTGCCTAGCTTACTACTACTTAGGATAGAAAGTACGATGTTACTACTCTCCTTCCTTATTGCCATTTCCTTTTTAAAGCTGCTCATTCTTCATCCCTAGGATGTGATGACCTATTCTATATTAACTTTAGCTACTCTGAAAACCTAAATGATGGATATTTTTCCCCTGTCTTCCCAAACCAATTTACCTAATTGAAATGTCTCCATGTGTGGCTTGATAAGATAAGGACCAGTAGGGGCAAGGTTTGTCCTTCTTCCAGGAAGAACCCTAACCCTTCATTCTATTCCATACATCCTTCGTAGGACATCTATTTGTTAATTCCATAAATTGGTAAGCTCCATTTTTTATAGGACCTGAAGGCTAGGCTAAACCTCCCTCAAAGAGATTCTTGAGCATAACTCTTTCTCAAAGAACTTGCAATATTCCCTTAACTGCAGATTAAATAGCACCGATTATGAACCCGGTAAGAGAACAACACCATCTACTCATACTGTCACACCGGAAAGGACTTTCACTTTCTAAATAAAAAAAAAGAGGTCAAGCCAACCTTTCATAAAAGTAGAACGTGGTTTTCTCACTTCTCGGACTAGTACAGGTCCAAATCAAAGACAAAGCTCCATATGTCTAAGAATAAGTTCCCTCTCTATGGAAGAAAGAGAGTGCCACAACTATTATTTCAAAAGCTCAAAAATTCCTTCTTCGGATGGATAATATGACGTTACTACAGCTAGAAGATAGAAAAACCAGTGCCTGGCTTGCTAATGCTTCGGATGGAAAATAGGACATTACTACTCTCCTTCTTTATTGCCATTTCCTTTTTAAAGATGCTTATTCTTCATCCCTAGGATGTGATGCCCTATTCTATATTAACTTTAGCTACTCTGAAACCTAATTGATGGATGTGTTTCCCCTGTCTTCCTAAACCAAGTTACCTAGTTGAAATATCTCCATGTGTGGCATGATAAGATAAGCACCAGTAGGGGCAAGGTTTGTCCTTCTTCCGGCAAGAACCCTAACCCTTCATTCTTTTTCATACATCGTTGGTAGGACAACTATTTGTTAATTCCATAAATTGGTAAGCTCCATTTTTTATAGGACCTGAAGGCTAGGCTATACCTCCTTCAATGAGATTCCTGAGCAGAACTCTTTTTCAAAGAATTGGCGATATTCCCTTAACTGCTGATTCAATAGCACCGATTATGAACCCGGTAAGAGAAGAGCACCGTCTACTCATACTGTCATACCGTCAAGGACTTTCACTTTCTCAATAAAAAAGAAGAGGTCAATCCTACCTTTTATAAGAGTAGAACCTAGTTTTCTCACTTCTCGGACTAGTATAGGTCCAAATCAAAGCCAAAGCTCCAAAAGTCTAAGAATAAGTTCCCTCTCTATGGAAGAAAGAGAGTGCCACAACTATTATTTCAAAATCTCAAAAATTCCTTCTTCGGATGGATAATATGATGTTACTACAACTAGAAGATAGAAAGACCAGTGCCTGTCTTGCTAATGCTTCGGATGGAAAATAGGACGTTACTACTCTCCTTCTTTATTGCCATTTCCTTTTTAAAGCTGCTTATTCTTCATACCTAGAATGTGATGACCTATTCTATATTAACTTTAGCTACTCTGAAGCCTAATTGATGGATGTGTTTCCCCTGTCTTCCTAAACCAAGTTACCTAATTGAAATGTCTCTATGTATGGCATGATAAGATAAGGACCAGTAAGGGCAAGGTTTGTCCTTCTTCTGGCAAGAACCCTAACCCTTCATTCTATTCCATACATCCTTGGTAGTACATCTATTTGTTAATTCCATAAATTGGTAAGATCCATTTTTATTGGACCTGAAGGATAGGCTAAACCTCCATCAAAGAAATTCCTGAGCAGAACTCTTTTTCAAAGAATTGGCGATATTCCCTTAACTGCTGATTCAATAGCACCGATTATGAACCTAGTAAGAGAAGAGCACTGTCTACTCATACTGTCATACCGTCAAGGAATTTCACTTTCTCAATAAAAAAGAAGAGGTCAAGCCGACCTTTTATAAGAGTAGAACCTAGTTTTCTCACTTCTCGGACTAATATAGGTCCAAATCAAAGCCAAAGCTCCAAAAGTCTAAGAATAAGTTCCCTCTCTATGGAAGAAAGAGAGTGCCACAACTATTATTTCAAAAGCTCAAAAATTCCTTCTTCGGAAGGATAATATGACGTTACTACAGCTAGAAGATAGAAAGACCAGTGCCTGGCTTGCTAATGCTTCGGATGGAAAATAGGACGTTACTACTCTCCTTCTTTATTGCCATTTCCTTTTTAAAGCTGCTTATTCTTCATACCTAGGATGTGATGACCTCTTCTATATTAACTTTAGCTACTCTGAAACCTAATTGATGGATGTGTTTCCCCTATCTTCCTAAACCAAGTTACCTAATTGAAATGTCTCCATGTGTGGCATGATAAGATAAGGACCAGTAAGGGCAAGGTTTGTCCTTCTTCCGGCAAGAACCCTAACCCTTCATTCTATTCCATACATCCTTGGTAGGACATCTATTTGTTAATTTCATAAATTGGTAATCTCCATTTTTATAGGTCCTGAAGGCTAGCTAAACCTCCCTCAAAGAGATTCCTGAGCAGAACTCTTTTTCAAAGAATTGGCGAAATTCCCTTAACTGCTGATTCTATAGCACCGATTATGAACCTGGTAAGAGAAGAGCACCGTCTACTCATACTATCATACCGTCAAGGACTTTCACTTTCTCAATAAAAAAGAAGAGGTCAAGCCGACATTTTATAAGAGTAGAACCTAGTTTTCTCACTTCTGGAACTAGTATAGATCCAAATCAAAGCCAAAGCTCCAAAAGTCTAAGAATAAGTTCCATGGAAGAAAGAGAGTGCCACAACTATTATTTCAAAAGCTCAAAAATTCCTTCTTCGGATGGATAATATGACGTTACTATAGCTAGAAGATAGAAAGACCAGTGCCTGGCTTACTAATGCTTCGGATGGAAAATAGGACGTTACTACTCTCCTTCTTTATTGCCATTTCCTTTTTAAAGCTGCTTATTCTTCATACCTAGGATGTGATGACCTATTCTATATTAACTTTAGCTACTCTGAAAACTAATTGATGGATGTGTTTCCCCTGTCTTCCTAAACCAAGTTACCTAATTGAAATGTCTCCATGTGTGGCATGATAAGATAAGGACTAGTAGGGGCAAGGTTTGTCCTTCTTCCGGCAAGAACCCTAACCCTTCATTCTATTCCATACATCCTTGGTAGGACATCTATTTGTTAATTCGATAAATTGGTAAGCTCCATTTTTTATAGGACCTGAAGACTAGGCTAAACCTTCCTCAAAGAGATTCCTGAGCAGAACTCTTTTTCAAAGAATTGGCGATATTCCCTTAACTGCTGATTCTATAGCACCGATTATGAACCCGGTAAGAGAAGAGCACCGTCTACTCATACTGTCATACCGTCAAGGACTTTCACTTTCTCAATAAAAAAGAAGAGGTCAAGCCGACATTTTATAAGAGTAGAACCTAGTTTTCTCACTTCTCGAACTAGTATAGGTCCAAATCAAAGCCAAAGCTCCAAATGTCTAAGAATAAGTTCCCTCTCTATGGAAGAAAGAGAGTGCCACAACTATTATTTCAAAAGCTCAAAAATTCCTTCTTCGGATGGATAATATGACGTTACTATAGCTAGAAGATAGAAAGACCAGTGCCTGTCTTACTAATACTTCGGATGGAAAATAGGACGTTACTACTCTCCTTCTTTATTGCCATTTCCTTTTTAAAGCTGCTTATTCTTCATACCTAGGATGTGATGACCTATTCTATATTAACTTTAGCTACTCTGAAAACTAATTGATGGATGTGTTTTCCCTGTCTTCCTAAACCAAGTTACCTAATTGAAATGTCTCCATGTGTGGCATGATAAGATAAGGACCAGTAGGGGCAAGGTTTGTCCTTCTTCCGGCAAGAACCCTAACCCTTCATTCTATTCCATACATCCTTGGTAGGACATCTATTTGTTAATTCGATAAATTGGTAAGCTCCATTTTTTATAGGACCTGAAGACTAGGCTAAACCTCCCTCAAAGAGATTCCTGAGCAGAACTTTTTTTCAAAGAATTGGCGATATTCCCTTAACTGCTGATTCAATAGCACCGATTATGAACCCGGTAAGAGAAGAGCATCGTCTACTCATACTGTCGTACCGTCAAGGACTTTCACTTTCTAAATAAAAAAGAAGAGGTCAAGACGACCTTTTATAAGAGTAGAACCTAATTTTCTCACTTCCTAGACTAGTACAGGTCCAAATCAAAGCCAAAGCTCCAAAAGTCTAAGAATAAGTTCCCTCTCTATGGAAGAAAGAGAGTGCCACAACTATTATTTCAAAATCTCAAAAATTCCTTCTTCGGATGGATAATATGACGTTACTACAGCTAGAAGATAGAAAGACTAGTGCCTGGCTTGCTAATGCTTCGGATGGAAAATAGGACGTTACTACTCTCCTTCTTTATTGCCATTTCCTTTTTAAAGCTGCTTATTCTTCATCCCTTGGATGTGATGACCTATTCTATATTAACTTTAGCTACTCTGAAACCTAATTGATGGATGTGTTTCCCCTATCTTCCTAAACCAAGTTACCTAATTGAAATGTCTCCATGTGTGGAATGATAAGATAAGGACCAGTAGGGGCAAGGTTTGTCCTTTTTCCGGCAAGAACCCTAACCCTTCATTCTATTCCATACATCCTTGGTAGGACATCTATTTGTTAATTCCATAAATTGGTAACCTCCATTTTTTATAGGACCTGAAGGCTAGGCTAAACCTCCCTCAAAGAGATTCTTGAGCAGAACTTTTTTTCAAAGAATTGGCGATATTGCCTTAACTGCTGATTCAATAGCACCGATTATGAACCCGGTAAGAGAAGAGCACCGTCTACTCATACTGTCGTACCGTCAAGGACTTTCACTTTCTAAATAAAAAAGAAGAGGTCAAGCCGACCTTTTATAAGAGTAGAACCTAATTTTCTCACTTCTCGGACTAGTACAGGTCCAAATCA
Organism: Solanum dulcamara; assembly: GCF_947179165.1. Classification (NCBI taxonomy): domain Eukaryota; kingdom Viridiplantae; phylum Streptophyta; class Magnoliopsida; order Solanales; family Solanaceae; genus Solanum; species Solanum dulcamara. The sequence continues at coordinate 19,202,673 of NC_077239.1, forward strand.
AAGCCAAAGCTCCAAAAGTCTAAGAATAAGTTCCCTCTCTATGGAAGAAAGAGAGTGCCACAACTATTATTTCAAAAGCTCAAAAATTCCTTCTTCGGATGGATAATATGACGTTACTACAGCTAGAAGATAGAAAGACCAGTGCCTGGCTTGCTAATGCTTCGAATGGAAAATAGGACGTTACTACTCTCCTTCTTTATTGCCATTTCCTTTTTAAAGCTGCTTATTCTTCATCCCTAGGATGTAATGACCTATTCTATATTAACTTTAGCTACTCTGAAACCTAATTGATGGATGTGTTTCCCCTGTCTTCCTAAACCAAGTTACCTAATTGAAATGTCTCCATGTGTGGAATGATAAGATAAGGACCAGTAGGGGCAAGGTTTGTCCTTTTTCCGGCAAGAACCCTAACCCTTCATTTTATTGCATACATCTTTGGTAGGATATCTATTTGTCAATTCCACAAATTGGTAAGCTCCATTTTTTATAGGACCTGAAGGCTAGGCTAAACCTCCCTTAAAAGGACTCCTAATCGGAATTCTTTTTTAAAGAATTGGTGATATTCCCTTAACTGCAGATTCAACAAAACCAATTATGAATCCGGTAAGAAAAGAGCACCGTCTACTCATATTGTCACACCGGTAAGGACTTTCACTTTCTAAATAAAAAAAATGGTCAAGCCTACCTTTCATAAGACTAGAAGCTAGTACTCAACATTTGGATTCTATTCCCCATTATTTCTTTTTTCAAGTCACGATCAGAAAGGTTGTTTAAAATAAATAATAGGGTTCATTGGGGAAGTAGGTTAGTTTAGAAGATGCCCCTAGTGGGTGGTCACTAAGAGTAATAGATCAGACTTTTAACCCAAGAATTCCAATCTATTCCTCACTTTTAAGTTAATTGATTGTAATTCTCACCCGACAAGTACTTTTTCTTCCTCACTCTCAAAGAGTAATCAATCGGATATCTCACCCGATCAGTCCGACCAATTCCCCCTCATCACACAATCAATTTCTTGTCTAATTCCATCCTTTGTGATATTTTCTTATGTTATGCTACTTTTCTTGTTGAAGCCAGCCCGCTTACCTCAATTGCATGGCTACGCACCTTCTTAAGGTAACCATTAGATAGTAGAAAGAATAGGTAAGAAGTGGCAGAACTTGCTTTAAATAAAAATATTTGCTTTCCCTCTCCCTCTCCCTTTCAATCGAGTTACTTCATAACTTACGGTCGAGTAGAAGCACCCCACTCCCTTACCACTATTTTCCACCCTTTCTCTTCTAATAGTAACTTTCTTCTCTTATGCTAAATTCTTTTATGCTATTTTGTCTTGCCATTCAACCCTTTTACTCGGTCTTCAGCTCTCATCTTATATACGGAAGATAGGGATTGATCAGGACTAGAGTGAACTGTCCTACCCTACCTATAAGTTAAGACTGTTTTCTCGTTGTTCTATCTAAGACCTCTTCTATACAAATAAGGTGACTTCACTAGAGAAGAAAGAGGAGTCTTCATGTTTGACCTCTCAACCTGGGATATCATCCACTGCTAGATCATCTTTTAGGAAGGCTATCAAAAGAGAAAGAGGACGAGGTCCTCTTCCCAGGAATTGACTATTTTTTTAGAGACCATTCACTCACTTCCCAAGAATTGACTCTTTGATTAGAGACAATTTACATTCTAAGACCCCCTCCCCTATGTTGATCGAGTGGAGTGATGAAAGAGAGTATGGGTTCATGCACAAAAGGAGTTTGATTTTGCCTAAAGAAAACAATCAGAATCTATGAGTGAAAGCTCAAAGAAAGAGAACCTCCGTAGTCTTGAAAGTGAATCAAAGTGGATGGTCCGACCTTAGAAGCTAGGAGAGGGACCAGTGAGGAGTGGTTCTCAGTTGTAAACTATGGGAGCAAAATTCACAGTGACATCTTATACAACCTAACACACACCTTAGTCTCTTTTACACTATCCTCTATTATAGCAGAAGCAGCAGTAGTCTGAGACCTAAGAAATTGGGTACCCAAATGGAGCTCCTTAGTGGAACCTGCAACTAGAAGAAATCCTTCTCTTGATAACAATCCTTCATGAAATAAGTGTTAGGAATGCGTTGTCCTGGTATCTGTGTCCTTAGGCTAGGGGGAAAATCTTTCCTTGTCTTTTTTCTATTATACTATGCTACTCAAATTGCGTATGTAAGACCTCTCTTCCCTACAATGCATCAACAACATCAACAATTACAGTTTTAATGATATATGTGTGACTGCTATTGAGGCTAATAAGCGACATCCCTAATTAGAGTAAAAGATAAGATCAACCACACACTCGGTTCTAGACTTTAAAGAATGAATCTTGAGTGAATGAAAATCTGATAGTTCTACCAGCTTGGGAGGAGGAGTCAGAGGAAATAAAGTAAAGCTTTCATTCATGTGTGTTCAACTCGTTGCCGAAATCCTTCCACTCCCACAACCAACCATACCTTTTTTTCGGTGGCCTATTCCTTTTATACCTAATGTTGGGTTCTTGATTTGGTGGTGCATTGCAATTGAAAAACTATTATTAAAGCCTGCTACACTGGGGGCACTAGACCCAAAAGATCTATTTACGATCGCAACAGACACCCACTTTCAAGCCATAGAGTCTGTCTTTCGCCTTTTTAGAGACAAGTAAGGATGTTCTTTTTTTTTCCTTTAGTCCCTTATCCCGATGTGAATTGGCCCTTTGCCTGTGATGAAGAGTATATATTTGAATGTGATATCGAATCATCAAGCTTTGTCTCCCACGGTTGGACACAATCTCTATCGTAGGATGTCCTTCCCAGGGTAGTCAAGGTGATATTCCAAAAGTCCAGTTCTTTTCTCTTCATACTATTGGCTTCTGTCATTTCTTTCGACGAGGATACAACTGGTTGAACTACAAAACAAGCCCTTTCCTTTCTAATTATTGGACATTATCTCACTGTTAGCAAAGGGAAAGAAGAGTTTAGACCATCCATGACATCCATAAACATAGTTTTCATAGAAAGGGGGGATGGAGCCCTCTTACCCGCTCTCCTCTCCTTCCACCCCTTCACCCCTCTTATCATTAGTTTTTCCTTCTCTATTCCTCTGTTTCAAGTCATCGATCGGACTTCTCACCCGAGAAGTACTCTCTCTTCCTTCTAACCCTTCCCATTTCTACATTTCTATCAAATAATAGCTTATTTAAAGAACTTTCTTATCTTTCAAAATGGATAAGTTTCTAGTTCATGGATTGATTGACACTACACAACTTCATTACTCCATTCAGATGATCGATGTAGAAAGCTTTGGCGTCATCGTTCCCCTATTATATAATAAGACCTCTTCTTTCGGTCGAGTTACTTCCTACCTCTCACATTTGTTCAAGTGACTTAAAAGGGAAAAGGACATACTATTAATCTATAAGCACCCTTTCTTTAATAATATTGTAAGCGATATATTCCTGCTCAGAAAAAAAAGAAGTGAAATGGATTTGGTACCATATCGAAGCAATGATATCTGGAAATGTATAGATAGGAGTAAGAAGTGGAATGGGCACACTATTTCTTCCTTTTTCATTCTATTTGCTACGCCCTCTCCCTAACTATCGAGTAACTTAATACCTCTCCCTGTAGGTCGAGTAGCTTCATTCCATGTATTATTATTACTAATTAGATAATAAACATTATGAATAGAATTATATAGAATAAGATAGAATAAGATAGAATAAGAAGTGGAATACTTGTTCTGGTTGTAATAGGAATAGCAATGCGCCACTTATTCAACTATCAACATGGTTTTATAATATTTTCATTCCTCAAACCAATCTAATGGAAAGAAAGACGACATAACTAATATATACCAGATATACCAGATTAAGAGAGGGTAGAACACATTCCAGTGAATGGATTGATTTATCAAGGTTACGCCCCTTCATTACTTCATTTAGACGATCAATATGGAACACTTTTCCCTCATTAATCATTACTTGTAGCAGATGATTCGCGGAAATTATCTTTCTATAATAATAGTTTTCCTACATACATTTTTTATTAATTAATTAGACGAATCACCTACTTTAATCCTTACTGAAGTAATTTTTTTTTTCTCTTTCTACCTTGTCTTGTAATAGGTGAGCCCTTTGTCCTTCTTTCCATTTGGTTCTTATAATCAGTTCAAGGAAGATATCGAATTGATCAGGTGAGATATATGATCGATGACTCATATAGATTGTGCAGGCATATTCTACCCTCTTCTCTCCGTAACAGTCGAGTTACTTGTACCTTTTAGTCTAGCAATTTCTCCCTTATTATTTAGGGATTTGACTGAGACACTCATTTACTAAGAACTCTACGCCCTCTATATAAAGGAAAGTTTCATCCCGACCAATGCACTTTTGTTATGCGATCTTACAAAAAGTGGGTATTGGCACAAATGCTTTAATAGCACAAACATGCTTTAGCACACCCATTCTTGGTTCCCCGTGTCTTTCTTATCAGTTTATGAGGCATCGGTAATACCCTTTTGCTATTCTCAATGCTGGATTCGATAAGGCGCTTGCTTCAACAAAGCTCACCCTGCCATAAGTAGAAATCAAGCCAGATAAAAAATGGTCCTTGGCTAAAGGGATGAAGGAAAAGTAAATACCTAGCAAGGTCTACAATGAGAAGAATTAACGCCTCTAGGGTCATGAAAAATTGAAGGTGTGAAGGACAAAGAGGGCCCCAAGTGGGGTTGGGGAGTGAAATATCCCATTTTATTTATATTCTCATAGAAGAAAAGCTAATTTATGCAGTTTCAATAGCGTAGTAGCTCGATAAAGTGGCAAAGCTATGAACGAATAAGTTAGGCAAAAAAGGGAAGGTGGGGATCACTTTTAACAAGCGTATGCTTTCGAGTGACTATTTTCAATCTTGGCTTTTGCCATGTAAGGAAAAAGACTTTTGATTCCACAACCTCCTTATTTTATCCTATATTATCTATTAAATCAGACGATTAGCCGACTAAAGATATTCATTTTAGCATCAGATTCACCTACATGTAATAAAAAAACTTTCTTTATGGCCTCCTCTCCTTTGTGATATCCAAAGAAGTACGAAGATTCAACACTGACTGACCTTCTATTTTATCAGGAGAAACGAGCCCAAACACCTTCACCTCTTTTTGGGGGCGCCAGAAAAATAGTTCCTCTTGGAAAAAAGGATCGAGGCCAAATTTGGTTTGAGATGGCTTTCTCCCTATATAGTTCTGGCTCGGAGGTCAGAAATCCGCAACCTCCTCTTTAAGCACCTACTAGGGGGGATGTCCCTCTCTAAGAATACCTTTTTTTTTTTTCAATTTTATTAAACGGATCTTACCTAATGATCTCACCCGTCGTGGCAGTTAGGGGTTTAGAAGAACACCCCAAAGCCTTAACATAATATAAACAACGAAAGGTACAATGAGGGGGGCATATACCATACCTCTGATCCTGTGGTGGTACATGTGTCAACTAACATACTATGGTTTGTCAACACATCACCTAATATATAATACAATGGTCCCTAGGTAACTATGCACCTATGAGAGGACTCTTCACAATATAAAAGTATCTAAGAAAGTGTTAAACAAAGGAGACTCTCCCCTTTATAATATAATTAAAGATAAGATTTTTCAAAAGGTTATAATTGTCAAACAGGGACAACCAGTGTCAAGAAAAACATAGCACCAAAATAGAAAAGTAGCAAAGGAGAGCTCATGGTGGTTTCTTGATCCTCTTGCTTCATATTCGTCTGAAATTAGCCATTCCAACTTTGTCTAATTTAAGATTGGGTCTTTATTCTTTGGGAAGATCTTGCTTGGTGATGTAAATTTAAGGATTGGACCATTTTTAACTATGTTTGGACAGTGTATCAGCTGTAGATTTAGCTTCTTTATAGGTGCGATTGCACTTAAAGTTCTGGAAATGGTGAGTGATGCTCTGCAACTTCTACTATTGTTCCTTAATAGACCAAGGGGCCTTGGCTTTCTGTTTCATCCATATGATGAGAATTTCAGAGTTAACCTCTAGGATTACATTAGTATATCCTAGTTGAAGACACCAAGACAAGCCAAAGCTAGCAGTCATTATCTTTGATTGGTTTTTGAAAAGTCCTCCCCCTCCAATTCTTCCTAGATTATCAAGCGCACTCTCATTAGTGTTAAATTTCACCATGTCTTCATATGGTTTCCTCCAATACACTATAGTAACTTTGACCTCATGGGAGCATTTGATAATCAGAAGGACCAGTTGCTTCCAATATGTTGGCCACTTAATATAAGGGAAAGCAATTTTCAGTAGGTTGGAGGTGTCTTTCGCTATAGAGACTTTCACTCTTGCAAGGTTTGATTGTTTTCCACCATATTTGGAAGCACATCTATTCTTCCACAAGTTCCAGCATATGAACATAGGTGTGGATTGAAGAATAAGTTTCTGCGCATCATTTTTGTATTTAGTAGACCACCATCTCATTACCAAGTATCTTAGAAATGTGTATACTTTGTTAAAACCTAAAAGGTTAGAAAAAACACTCCAGACGTGTCTGGCAAAGTTTCCATTAGCAAAAATATGATTAATAGTGTCTTGTCCAAGTATGTAGCAGCAGTAACATTGTCCAAAATTGATGAGCCTTTCAATGGTTGGTAGCTTAACTCCAACAGCTCTGCATAATAGAAAAGAACATTTAAAAGGAATCAAGCTATGCCCAATGTGAGTATTAATCTGAGTCTTGTTTTGTTTTCCCTGATGAGCTCCCATACAGAGGAACAACTTAATTCCCCTTGCTATTAGGCTTCTAGTAAGGTTGATCAAGCTTGTGAGGATGATAGTTGATGCGAGTTCCCAGAATGGTAGGGACAAGCTGATGAGGAACTTCATGAATGATCAAGTCTACATTCTATTGGCCATTGATCAGGAAAGAAGATACTTTAGTATTACTCAGTCTACTACTCACAGATCTCAAATTTGCTAAGGGACCAACACCCAACTAATTATCCCACTAAAACAGACATGAACCAGACTAAAGTTGCCATTGGATATGAGGTTTAATTTTGTGCTTGTTCTTCATAGGTGCTTCCAGTTCAGTGATTGTCCAGTATGCCATTTTTTTGTGATATGATTAGACCTTTGACAATACTTGGCTTTGAGAAATTCACCCCATAAGGTGTTCTTAGTTCTGAAGATCTACCACTGTTTGTATTGGAAAGACTTAGCCACATCTAAGATTTGTTTCACACCAATACCTCTTTCATCATAAGGATAACTTAGATTCTTCCAAGAGGACCAATAGTATTTCCTCTTGTCATTTTTCCATCCCTAGAAGAAATTTGTTGTGATGTTCTGAATTTGTTTGATGGTAGTTGCAAGTTGAGAACTAGTTGAAATAAAATGAATAAGAAGGGTTTGAATGAAATGTTGAATCACTGTAACTCTTCCTCCATAGCTCAGAATTTTGGCTTGCCAACCTATTATCCTGGCTACAACTTTAGCAATAAGATCAGAGTAATAGATGATTTTTTGTCTACCTATATAGAGAGGGCATCCTAGGTAATTGATTGGGATGCTCTTTTGTTTGAAACCTGTGGCCTTTTTGATTCTTGTCACAGTATAATGAAAAGCATTAGAAGGTACCATGAAGTGGTTCTTGTCTTTGTTGATCAACTGGCCTAAAATATTCTCATAGGTTTGTAAAGTCCCCATGATGAGCTTCAATGTATGAATTTTCTCAGATGAAAAGAGGATTACATCATTTGGAAAACTGAGATGATTAATCTAGGGCTCCCTATTTTCCATAAAGAAACCATGGTATTGAGGGTGCTGGTGGAGATTGTTTATGAGCCTAGAGAGAACTTCAGCACCAAGTATAAACAAAGAAGGGGAAAGAGTATCCCCTTATTTAAGACCTCTTGTGGAATGGAAGAAGCCATGTCTTGATCCATTAACAATGATAGAGTACCAATTGTCAGACAAGATTCTCCATACCATTTCAATAAAAACGTCAAAACCCATTCTTCTTAATACTAAACAAATATAGAACCAAGATACCCTATCATAGGCCTTGGCTATGTCAAGTTTGATCACAACATTACCCCCTACATTAGGCTTCTTGATTTGGTATATGATCTTTTGAGCTACCATGATATTTTCTGAAATGCTCTTGTCAAACGGGCGATCGTCTATCGTCCTAAAGTAGTCCCCATGAAGCTTTTGGAAAGAGGGGTATTCTTGGGTGTAAGCATAGTATTTCAGGTCGAACCTACCCAATCCAACTAAGAAGAACCAAACCTGATGGACACATCTTTTTTCTTTTGGGAGGGTACTCCAAGTAGTGGGTACCTCGTAATACCTCGAACCACCTACTCGGGTCTTGTATAGATATGCAGGAAGGGGTGATCCTAGGTGTATATAAGGGTTGTGTTTATTTGCCATAAACGATTCCTCGTCAAGTAAGTTTGGGGGTATGGACACACTTGGGCAAATTTAGGTAACAACTACAAGGTAGAAATCGAAAGAAAACTGCACTTGACCAGGGATGTATGTAAACTCGTATGCTACCAATGGTAGGGATAATCGTCCAGGTGTTATTATGACAGAAAAAAGCTGCCCTGCCATAGCAGACGGGTTGCTTCCTCTATCGTTGCCGAGGAGCTCTTAGCAAGGAGACCTTAGGATAAGTTGCTAAAACAAATAGGATGGGAGGATCGACACATTTAAATAATTTTGAAGAAAGATTATCGACAACAGGTAGAGAGATTTTTTTTGCCTCGTCAAAACACAAAGATATACAGGCAGGGTAGAGCTCAATAGAGGCTTTGAGAATAGATGAGGGTCCTGTCCTAAATATTCAGATAAGAAAAGAGTTCCAAACCTTTATACTACATACAAGTGTTGCATACAAGTTCTGGCTAGGATGATTGAGAAAGATTCAATTAATTTGAACCGCTGACATCACAATAGTAGTAGCATAAAGGCCATAAGTCGGGGGGCATAACATAAGGCTATTACTTTCACACCTCTCTCTCTCTAAGAGAATGATCCGCTAGGTAAGCAACCCGACTGTGCCTTATATGTGTTTTATAGGCCGCACGTAATCTTTCTTCCCAACGAGCCCTTTTTTTTATTTGGAAGATGGGCATTACATTTGGTTCAAAAGGCATGGTTTTCAGTATGTCTCTAGATAGGGCCCCCACTAGTCCGGCTATCTACTGAGCAGTTCTTTCGAGCAGGAAAAAGGACAGACCTTACGGGCAAGCATCTCTCGCAACTTAAGCACAATTGTTCGACATCACCCTAGAAGCATAAGATTCATCTGTCCAGGCTGAAAATACATGCATAGATAGTGTTTTAATGCCAAAGACGATGATGAAAGCTTGGTACAGAGCCATATACAGAGGAAGTCTCACGTATGTTTCTCTGAGAAGGGAGTGGCCACCTACAGGAGCTTCGACCAAGCACGACCAGTCAATTCTTCTTTGGGAAAACCCCTGACTCTACCATTATTATAGGGGTATGGGGTTCGAGACAAAGATAGATCAAGGCAGTGTAATAGTTTTTCCTTTATAATTTACTTGGTTCTATTTTTATGCTATTAGCTATTCTGATGATTCTTTTCCAAACAGGAACAACCAGTTTACAAATATCATTTACCACAAAATTTAGTGAGCGGCGCCAAATCTTTCTATGGATTGCTTCTTTGGCCTCTTTTGCTGTTTAAAGTGGCTATGGTGCTATATCATATTTGGTTACCCAAAGCTCATGTAGAGGTACCTACGGCAGGAGCCATCATTTTGGCAGGAATTTCTTTAAAATTAGGAACCTACGGGTTTTAAAGATTTTCATTATCCATATTTCCCGAAGAGACACTTTGTTCCACTTCTTTCATTTATACTTTAAGCGTGATTGCTATAATATATACTTCCTCGACCACTTTAAGGTAATCGATGTTAAGAAGATCATTGCTTACTCCTTAGTAGCTCATATGAATCTGGTGACTATTGGTATATTTAGTCGGGTAGCGGCCGTTAGGTCACCTAGTTTGAGTTATGGACATATAAGGCCAAAACTCATAGAAGTGAGGGAGAAAGTATAGCATGTCGCAATAAAAGCTTAATTAGAGGTATCAGCAAAACACTGCCATCTATTCCAAATAAAAAAGCCTGTTAGCACCATGAGATGAGAGTGAAGGATGGACCTACGCGCTAGCAATAGTAGTACCGGCTCTACGAAGTCAAAATCAAATCTTTTTGTTGGCTTCCCTAATCCATTTGTGAATTATAATTCAAGGGAGTGAAGTGAGTATTTCTAGCTACTTTTTCTGCTTCTTATTACGAAGGCTATATTTTTATGGCGAAAATGAATAAAAAATGGGATGAGCATGCTATTTTCAAATTGATTGATAGATAGCCTAATCTGTTTTGATAGATCAAAAGAGATAAAGAGGGAATCTCTCAAGAATAAGGGGAAATCTCCTATTTCTATCTATTGATGAGACTACTATCTATTTCTTATCCATAAAAAAAAAATCGATATGTATCTGATGGAGACTACTATTTGTTAGGCCAGCTCAGTTCTATTATCCATTGGTCCAATACACTAGGCTTATCTTACGGAGGGAAAATCCAAAATATAGTTGTCTTGCTCGTCGAATCGACTCATTCCCCTCTCTCCCAGTATCTTCCCACATAGAAAGAAAAAGCGCTGAGCCCTAGCCTGACCATTAGGTCCGCTAATATAAAGAAAGGAGTTGAACCTGAATTGGTGAATGTGTCTAGTCCAGCAGTAGTGTGTAGCTTAAATGAACATGAGCTGCTATACTGAATCCCCCACTGGCCAGCAGGGACTGAGTGGTAAGGCCATGATTCACAGGGGAACAAATCACTCATTCTTCCATTGGGGACAGGTGCACGAATGACACCTCCAAACATCACACATCCGCCACCTACCCCACCAATATGGTGTCACCAGTAAGATCAGTAAGCAAGTGTCGCGGCTTCTCCACTCTACTGCAATCTCATGAACTGAACTTCATTGCCTTCCCGCGCGTAAAGCAAATAGTCACTGTGCCCTGGGTCTGTTTTGGGGTGGGGAGCAATGTGAGACCAGAAGAATGATTCATTTGGATCAATAAGTTTTTTCAGCCCCAAAACTTAGAATCAATGGAATGTATATCTATCCATGAACATCTATTTTATCTGTATGTCTAGGGGATTTCTTTATACGTATAATGTTTTTTTATGGAATGATATGATCGGCTAGCTGTATACGTATATCAAGTACGCTCAATGTGAGATTTTCCTTGGATCAGATCTTTTAGGAAGCTTTTGGATCTCGCAAAAAGGGCTCTAAGCCTTCACACAAGCAAGCACGAGAGAAGTGGAGCACAAAGCTACCACTTCCCCTGACCGACAAAAATATAATAGTTGAGACATACTTTCATTCAAAATAAAGAAGAAGGGTTTGGCAACAAGAAAACAGATTTCTATATAGTTGGAAGGGTTCCAAACCTTTACTACTTAAGTACCAAAGGCTGCTTTCGGTTGGCTTCATAATGGGGTTGTTCACTACAAGCTATCAGCATTGATTAGATTGAACATTGACTTTTTATATTGCCGTTCAATCCCTAAGGCGTGTTTCCGCTGAGAACAAAATAGTGTTCGTATCCAAAAGTGAAAAAAGCCCTAGCTTCTAAAGTTCATTGTTTTTCCCATGCCGGAGAAGGGTTTATACTTCTCGCCTTTGTTTGATATGTTTATTTAGTACCAATACAAAAATGAAAACTACAACAAAGGAGAAGGACCAGTATAGAAGCTAAAAGTAGCTAGCCTATAGTAGTCGGCCTAACCAAAGCCTTACGACAACATAAAATTAGACTTATGAATTGAATCTTAAATAGGGGGCTTAGCCCGCCTGCCTATCAATCAAAGAGTCTGAGAGTAAGCATAAGATCACCCAAAATGTTGAAGAACTTATCTTCATTAGCTTCGCGGAAGCCATACAACACATAGTTGGAAGTCAGAGGGCCCATACTACATTCCTAACCCTTCACTCTAAGGTATCGTAGAATTGAAAGCACCTTCAAAACCACCCCATTCATCCAAAAGATAAGGGAAGGGACCTATGTATTTGCATGACCCCTACAGATTTCACCCTATCTATACCTAGAGCTACTCCCTTAGTGGTCCTACTACCACGCCACAGAATGAGAGCTTATGTGGAACCTTTTTTCTAGCATAATAGCAGTAGAATGTAACAAAATATTATGACCGCCTAACATAGGGGATGGAGGTACAGTAAACTCAGCCAAAATATAAGACTCAAAGGGCTCGGTGCGTACAATTCTATCCTATCTGAGTCTGAGTTTACCCTTTAATTTTGGAATGCCGTCCATAGCATCATAAGGAGGACCCTCTTTTCGAGGTACAAAAAGAGTATAGTACATAGGAGGTTGGTCTTTCTCAACATGGTGTATAGCACGAAAAACCTTTCGATACAAGATAGGGTTGTTCACATAAAAGAAAAAATAAATCCTTTATTATCTTCTTTCTCGAGGGGGAAAGGGAAAGAGGGTCTTATAGAGGGAGGGGGGAGGGAAAAGGCTTAGGCCTACCTATCCTGATAGGAACCAATAAAAGAAAGGGAGTTGTTGAGAGGTTCTATATTACCGAGATGAAGGACAACACTTTTGTACCTGATCATAGTATGTCATATCTTCTCATCCCCGCTGCACCGAAGAGTACCTATGCAGTATGTTCCAGTTCACTGATAAGAAAGATAGCTTTGGGGTGGCGGTGTACGATATGAAACTAAAGTATAACCAGGGGAGATACATACTAACTATTAGGAGGAAGCAGGAACCATTATGTAACAAATGGCGGAGGGTTACAGATCTCTTATACTACCATCAATCAACAGAGCAAAACGACCAAAAAAACAAGTTAAGTTAGAAAGCTGTATGATAGGTGGTAACTATCTTGTACGGTTTGGGGGGGAATCGGCCTACTCCGATTAGTGGGGTGGAATCTTTGGCTCTATCGAACATACAGGGAATTGGAAGTAGCATTCTACCCATGTCAATTCATGGATTGGCTTCTTTAGCCCTTTTTCTATGTGTTGATGTTCTATATGACCGCTATAAGACTCGACTTGTTAGATATTACATAGGTTTAGTGAGCACCATGTCGAATATCTCTATCATTTTCTTCTCTTCTACTTTGGCCAATATGCGTTCACCTGGTACTGGCAGCTTTATCAAGGAATTTCTCATCTTAGTAGGAGCTTTCCAAAGAAATAGCTTAGTAGCCACATTAGCAGCACCTAGGATGATTTTAGGAGTGGAATATTCTACTTGTCTATATAATGGTGTGATTTCTGGGAATTTAAAACCCATTTCCTCTATAAATTCTCCGATCCAAATGGCAGAGAAGTATCTATTTTTAGAACTTTTCTTGTTGAAGGGGCACCGCATGTTAAACTACCAAAGAAACTAGGGTAAACCAATTTGATCATGACAATGCAGGTACTTGCGATGGGATGGATGCGACTTCCCTCTGTTAGTTTTGATGGCATAGCCCATTGCAAAATCCCCCCCTTTTTATCTATTTCTTTAGTCTTTAGGGAGCCAAAGGTTGACTTTACTAAACTAATATATAAGACTCACACTAGGCACTTACCTTTTTTGGTTGTAGGGTTGGGGTGGCTTGCTGGGTGAGACTGCTAGAAAGGAAAAAAAGAGGCAACAATGCATGGTACTTCTCAACCTTGTCTCCGAGGTATATTTGAACTAGAGACTCATGAATTCTGCTTGGACTAGCCAATAACTCAAAGGCGTTTGGTCATTTTTTAAGCAAGAATCACAACCTTACCTTATCTTCACCATGATATGGACTCAAGTTCTTATGGCAGATCACAAGGAGATTTATAATCAATATGATAATTGGAATGGAAACCAAAAGCACGTCTAGGGTCCTCGTGGTCCAAGATAAACAAACCATCAATAACAATAACGTATGCATAAGACATTTTGGTAGTACGTGTAAACCAGATGGCCGCGGCGATGGAATATTTTAAGGAGGACTTATAGTATCTCTCTATAACTAGCAAAAGAAAAAGACTCCTTAACATAATACGAATGGAGGCTAACCGTTGAGCCCACTCTGGCCTCGTGGGGCGGCCCCCTATTGTTGCGAGCTGGAGATAACATAGCTTATGGCTATAGTAATGGAAAGGCCCTAGGAGACAAAAGTAAGGAGAACGAGCGCTCCTCCTGCCAAGCGGGCGGCAGGAGTTGTGGGCAACTGATTGGTAAGACAACAACTCAGTGAACTGGGTGGGGCACTCATAGAAAGGAGGGCACACTGAGCAAGTACAAAAAATTGGCCCTGCTTTGCTTTCTTAAAACTAAGGACCACTGCGGGAGGTAAAACCAAGGAAGAAGTGAGGGATCGTCCCCTATTAATATTGGATCAAACAATATGGGGCCGTAGCACTGACCTCTTTTTTTTATTGACTCTACAATAGGGGAAAAGATCGTGCAATTCCCTACCGAGACAAACTCTCAACAGATCCTCCACGCACTGGAATACCTCTTCTATACGTCTTTCTTATGGAGGGAATAGAACAATAGGGAAAGTCCCAGCCTAGGGCGAGCTTTATTTATTGTATATAGAATGGGGAGTGAATTGAATTCCAATTCCGTTCTTTGGGGGATTTCGAGACCCTCTCGATATTTTTTGTAGTTAAGAAGGGGGAAGGATTCTAAATCAATAAAAATTAATGAACCATCATTGATGGACGTTGCACATGACACAATCAATTCGACTAATGGTCCCGCACTAATAAAAGTTGCTTACTTTCCTAGTAGCAAAGGAACAGATCTGAAAGCCACTTGACCAGTTGGAGAGGGCAGGAATTTTTTCATAGTAATGGTGGGACGGTCTCATGAGATCTATGCCGGCCATCAGAATCAAACGAAGGTCAAAGGACCATTCAATTCATTAAGGGGAGTAGCGGTGCCCTTGCCCGATGCTATTTTCGGACCTATCAGCAGACTGGTGAGTTGTGCCTGAATTCAAACTGGACCAGACTCTTTTTTGTTTGAGCTACTCCTAGGCACACAGACCGAAGATCTCACTTGTCCTAGACAAGTACGTAGAGATCTTCATGGGACCATGGAGGGAGTCTCAATCGATCTTTTCTAGGATTCCTTATCACACCACACATGGAGATCTTTCCATTGATGCATCAGAGGTTTCTCCCTTTAACAAATTCTTAAAGGTTAGGTTACTACCTGCTTCTATAGAAGAGGTTAACTTTGTACCGCTCGGAGGTCATATATATCGAAATCTAGAGCGATAAGAATGAAGGGGTTGGTGTGGCCACAACTACAACTACTGGCACTTTAAATGGCTTAGATTCTAAGGGCTCTACTGAAAGCCTTTTTTTAGGTCTTATAATAGGGCGGTATAAGCCTCAAAAGCCTTTGTTACTTTGTTACACCCCATACTCTGCAGCTCAGAATTTCTCTTAATCTTTTTAACAGTTACTATGTGAGCCGAATAATCTACAACGCTATTAAACAACTCCAAGGAAGGGAGAATATGATACCCTATAGTAGGGAAGGTTTGAAATAGGGTTATGAGAAGTCAGAAGAAGCTGGAGGACAAGTAAGAAGTCGTAGGACTCAACTTACCTATGTAATATACTAACTTAGAATCCCTACATACTTAAGCTACTTGAGTACACGTCAAGCTTAAGTAGCAAGGAGTGCATACGCTCTTGAAGTAAGACGGGATTATGAGCTCACGAAAGAGAAAAAAGGAAATGATGCGCCTACTCGAAGCAAGTAGGTGATGCACCTACTTATATTAAAGTAGGTGATGCAGAAGCTTTGGGTGGACCCCACTGCCACATGGCAGCATGTGATTGGCCGAACAAGTTAAGATGGCACCCTAGGAGGATGCCATGTGTCACCCTAGGGGGCTGCCATATGGAAACTTCTAAAGAGATGTATATATATGTGTTAAGTGACTCTTAGTCACATTTTTCATCCAAATCTCCAGCCAAAATAAAGGGAAAAAATGTGAAGAACACAAGAACACAAGGAATAAGGCAGCCACAATTTTGAGAAATTAACGGTAAGTTCTTTATTTTTTCTCCATGAATTAATTATATACGGTGTTCCTCAACCACATGGAGATTATATATGTATATTAAGATACCTATAGAACCATATATTCAGCTTTACACCTAGAAGAGGGTGAAAGAACAAGAGGAAAATGCTAGAGGGGCCAGGGGAGGAGCTACGGGTTTGGCGGCAGCCAAGGTAAGCCTCCGAGTTTCATTCCGTGAATTAATTATTTTAGGTGTTCCAAGGTTATATAATAGTGTTTTATAACCAAAAATTCCAATTTGGGGCAGCAGAGAAGGGACATAAACAGCCCACTTAATTTCAGCACGTTTGAAAAAGTTCCGAGTTGCAATTTGGCAGTTGTTGCCAATTTCGGGTAAGGTAAGGTTTCTCCTATTAATTTGGAGTTTATGGTATTTTTAAAAAGTGTATTATATGTTGTTTAAGTGTCTGGAAATGTGAAAACATCATAGAGATGTTTTACGTTCGAAATAAACTAAATTGGAGTCGCTATAGTTGAATTATCGTCGAAGTAAAGTGTTGTGCTTGTGGTATACTGCTGCAGGTGTGTGGTGGTTTGTTTCAGGGCATAAATGTGTTCTAAACTGGGTGTGGGTGCTTCTGGTTGAAGCCACACGATGCCTCATTTTGTATAATTAAAGGTTCTACAAAATAAAGGCTAGACACCCTATTTTGGTATCGTAGCTCCAAATGAGTCGTTTGGAGTTTATGTTGTATATTATTGATATAAAATTCTTAAACATATGTTGCATGTTGTTTTTTGTTGGCTGTAGGTATTAGGAGTAGAATTGGAAATTCAGATAGGGCACATTATAGGGGAGGTGTTGTCTGATTTTTGTAAACTCTTTAACTAGTTAAGAAACTAGTCGAGAAAGCAAGCGAAGGGTAGAGTTCTATGAATACTTATGTGTACCCTAAGGTGGTGGAAAGCCAAGGGTTGTTAATAATCGTATTGATTTTATGTTAATTAGGTTTAATGGATGACGAGACGAACATGATAAAGATCAACCCCTAAGAGGTATGTAAAGCTTCTATTTTTGGTATAGGTATGTAAAGCCTATCTTTTCTCTTTATTTTGGCATGTCTTAGATGTAAGCAGGATATGATATGAACTTTGGGGGTAATTCCATTCCCAGGTTCTGAACATGACTTCAGGACCCTCACTCACTTTTGAATGTTTAACTTTAAAGTAGTAAGCTACTATCTTCGAGTCTTCGATAAGTTAAATAGTAACTGGAGGTATAGGCCTCTATCCTTAAGGGCTCCAAAAGGACAGACGTCTAGATCCTATAAGCTGTTTGGCAACATTGTGATACATGTCTATGGTTCCTGATACTCCATACAGTCCTGTGTGACACCTAGTAGGTACTTCAATTACTTCCAAGTGACGGTTCACTTGATAACTTCATTGAGTCTCAGATAATGATTTAAATTGTGTTTGGTTTCTCACTACTCTACTCGTGCATACTGTAAAAATTCTTTCGTCGACCTTGGGGCTGAGAATAGTTATCGTGCATAATTCCACTGCATTGTTCATTGCACCCTCACTAGAGGGCCTGGTACGTATGTATATATATGATGATATGATGATGTGTTGTAATAAGGAGGTGATGTTACTACAGTTATGATTCACCGGATCCCTGATAGGGACGGCTATATTAAAAATGTGATCATGCATGATTTTAGTTTTCCAGGTACAGGTTTTTGATTTCATATTTTATCCCCTGCTTCTCTATTTCAGATGTGCCTCTAGTCATATTGTGTTATGTTTTACATACTCAATACATATGTCATACTGACCCCCCTTTCCTCGAGGGGAGGGGGCTGCGTTTCATGCCTGTAGGTACAGATACAGGTTTTGGGACTCCGTCAGCTTGGGATTCTATGCAGCTCAGCTAGAAGAGGCTCCATTGTATCGGAGCCTAGTTTTTGATACTGACCACTGATGTATAAAATTGTTTTATCTATTCAGGGGTACGAAGGGGGCCCTATCCCACCATATGTTATCATAATATTTTAGAGGTCTGCAGACATATATATGTGGGTTGTGTATATCAGTTCAATTTAGCTGGGTCTACATGATGTATGGTATATGATTTTATGTTATTGCAGCCTTGTCGGCTTGTATGCCCTTTCATGTTACGACACAAATGAAAAGGGTTATGGGTTTATGAAAAATATTATCGCCTAATGAGGCTCTATTACATGATATTGTTTTATTTATAGTTCAATTTGACCACAACTAATAGTTAGGTATATGGAGGGTCCACGTCAGAGTCCACTTATGGCCTATGTGGTTGGGTCATAACAGAAGTGGTATCAGAGCAGTTCGTCCTTGGATTGTCTGTAGACCGTGTCTAGTAGAATCTTGTGTATCGATGTGTTGCGCGCCACACCTATAAACAGGAGGCTACTGGACATTTAGGATGTTACCTTTCTTTTACATCTGAGATCGTGCTATAGATCCGAGTCATAGGACAATCCTTATACTAACCTTAGATCTTAATAGAAGGACGACAAAAACCGAAGGAAGTAATTGACGACATGGGACGTTACGAAGCATGCTGGTAAGTAAAGTAAAGGCCCGAAAGAGATCTATTTTGTGAGGTAGTGACATGTGATTGAAATGTAAAGATGAAACCTGAAAGGAAAGCAGATAGAAAATGCAATAGATGTAGTTTGAAGTTGGACATACGAGGTAAGTCCAGTATTTTTATATTATTATTGACATTGAAGCCCTGTGTGGCTGTAATATCAGATGATATTGAAAGCCCTGTACGGCTGTGATATAATATGAATATATATATATGTTGTCCCTATGAGGCACTGTTGGTATTTTCTGCGTACAAGTTGTGGGATAGTAAGAAGTATAGAGGAAACTCTGCTGAAATTTTCCCATAACAAGAAAAAGGGAATACAACATAGCTTTATAACATGTCTTGAAAATTGATACTGAGTACCAATATTATGCCAAATTAAAGCTGTAAGAGGTACTCTTCATGTCGTCAATAAGGGATACCCTTTTTACTCGGGGAAGTTTATTGTGGAGAAACAAAAGTCTGTCTAAGCAGTACAGTTTAGACCACAGTATCTCCAGCCGTAACTATGCTGTAGAAAAAAAGGAGAAGCTCAGGTTGAAAGGTAAGATGTCCAGTAATTGAGCTTCCTTCATTTTGAAAGTACCAAGCCCCCGACTCCTAATTGTAAATTAGATGAGTTGTTCAACTAGAGGATAAACTCAGAATGAGATCAGGTAGGTCAAGTATTAAAAAAAGTACTCTGATGTTTCAGAGATTCTGGTTTCTTCCAACAATGGTTGGAAAATGGTTTACGATAATAGTTTATAGTCCTCCACCGACTAATTGGGGAAAAAGCTTCAAACAGAAGCACCACAAAGAGATATTAGGAATTCAATATGAGTACGAACAAAAAGGGGGATATATAAGTATGAATTGAATGGGGTGATACAATTATACAAGGATAAAGTAGGACAATGAGTAAGGCACACTTAGTATACGTTGACTAAGTTAAAAGCCTGCGTTGAGTACGCAGTAAAAGCATGGAGCTTAATATAAAAAGAAATGATGCGTGTACACAACGTCACCCCAAAAATAGTGGAACCCTTAAGGGTCGAGGATGGCAAACTTAAGGAATAATTTGTGTAACCTACATTCTCCCCAAGGAATAAAAGGCGCAGCTTCTATTCATCTCAAGAAACAAAGGATATAGGTTGGGAAAGCCACTGCTCCAAGAGAACATGGGACAATGAATGCCGGAATAGAAATGTGGCCTAGTTAAAAGAAAATTTAGAATGGCTACAAGTGTATATTAACTTTTTATAAAGACAAGTAGAATGTGGCCTCAGACGAGTTGTTCCATGGGTCCCATTACTCAAGTATAGATGAATAGAGGAGATGTCGCACTAGGTATGGAAAGGTTCTAGTCTCTTTGTGATTTAGCCAAGGTTCCGTACCTAGATAATCAGGTTGGCAAAAAAAAATAATGCAGAAAGACGGGGACATGATACAGTACCAAGTACATTGGGGAAGGAGACTGGATGAAATTGAGACTGGACATAGAGCAAGGTATAAGCGGATAGAGGTATAAGTATCCTCTAAAGGGGGGGTAGTAAGTTAGAAAACTGGAAAGGGTAAGATAAAGGCAATTGATATGGCGACATGTTCGAGATGGATGCTTAAACTTCAATAAGATCTTTTGTTGAACCAAGTTTGAAGGATCTAGAAGTCGTCAATAATTAGATAGAAGTTAGAATGCTATGCAAGATAGTGTTAAGAAGTTTCCAGCAAGACCTAGAATAACATAACTCTTGAAGGTGGGTACATATAAAATCAAAAAAATATAGCAATGAAAGGATATCGAATAACTCAAGGGATACTACAAAAGATAATGATAGCATACTAGACCAAAAACCAAAATATTAGCTATAGAGTTGGTCGCAAATGATATTATAATAGATGTATAACCAAGGACAAAAGAATAAAAAGCCTCCTATAGTAGGAAATGAGAAGAACACAGAGTGAATAGGGGAAAGGAAAGAAGTGCAACAAGTTGAGACCTAGCGAGACGATACTACGGTATTTCTTATGTTAAGTTGAGCACCTTCTCACAGTTTCGTAAAGGTAAAGGAAGACATGAGATAACAACAATAAAGTGTTACCAGCTAGGGTAAGGAAAGTGTAAAATAGTTTAAGTAAGATGGGCAGAACTAGCTGGTTACTACAGGATGGCGAGCTCATATGCCAAACTTCGTCGGGACTATACAAACTAAGGATAGACAAAACTTAAAGTGGCTCTAAAGTCACTATATGAACAAACTTTAGCGCTAATCAGTAGCCAACCCCAATGAATGGGTGCGTACAAAAAGAGGGGAATACAATAGGAGGATTTAAACCAAAATGACCAAAAAGGGAAATGGTGAAGCTTCTTTTTTTGGTATAGGTATGTAAAGACTATCTTTTCTCTTTCTTTTGGCATGTCTTAGATGTAAGCAGGATATGATATGAGATTTGGGGGTAATTCCATTCCCAGGTTCTAAACATTACTTTAGGACCCTCACTCACTTTTTAATGTTAAACTTTAAAGTAGTAAGCTACTATCTTCGAGTCTTTGATAGGTTAAATAGTAACTGGAGGTATAGGCCTGTATCCTTAAGGGTTCCACGAGGACAGACATCTGGATCCTATAAGTTATTTGGAAACATTGTGATATATGTCTATGGTTCCTAATGATCCATATAGTCCTCTGTGACACCTAGCAGGTACTTCAATTACTTCCAAGTGACGGTTCACTTAATGACTTCATTGAGTCTCAGATAATGATTTAAATTATGTTTGGTTTCTGACTACTCTACTAGTGCATACTGTACCACTTCTTTCATCGACCTCGGGCATGGTACGTATGTATATATATGATGATATGATGATGTGTTGTAATAAAGAGGTGATGTTACTACAGTTATGATTCATTGGATCCCTAATAGGGCCGGCTATATTAAAAATGTGAGCATGCATGATTTTACTTTTCCAAGTACAGGTTTCTGATTTGATATTTTATCCCTGCTTCTCTATTTCAGATGTACCTCTAGTCGTATTGTGTTATGTTTTACATACTCAGTACATATGTCGTACTGACCTCCCTTTTCTTGGGGGGCTGCGTTTTATGCACGCAGGTACAGATACAGGTTTTGGGAGTCCGTCAGCTTAGGATTCCATGCAACTCAGCTAAAACAGGCTCCATTGTATCCAAGCCTAGTTTCTAATACTGACCACTGATGTATAAAATTGTTTTGTCTATTCAGGGGTACGGTGGGGGCCCTGTCCCACCATATGTTATTGTAATATTTTAGAGGTCTGCAGCCATATATATGTGGGTTGTGTATATCAGTTCAATTTAGCTGGGTCTACATGATGTATGGTATATGTTATTATGTTATGGAATCCTTGTCGGCTTGCATTCCCTTTCATGTTACGACACAAACAAAAAGGGCTATAGGTTTATGAAAAATGTTATCGCCCAATGGGGCTCTGTTACATGAGATTCTTTTATTTACAGTTCAATTTGACCACAACTGATAGTAAGGTATATGGAGGGACCAGGTCGGACCCCAGTCGTGGCCTATAGGGTTGGGTCGTAACATACTTCTGTACGGCCAGCAACCCTTATACCAAAAAAGGGAGTCTTTGACTTCCTTCCCCTATTTTTTTATGCATTTCATTCTCTATTTGGACCGCTTCAAAAAAATGAGGACAAAAGGTCTGGTCAATAGCATAGCTCTTTCTTTCTCCGGTCTCCTTTCGAAGGAAAGGCCTTCATATTCCTAACCTGGTAGGCTCGGACGGCTTTCTTTTCCCCATCTTTGGGAATCGCATCCCCACACAAGAATATTATTTATTTATACACCCCTTATAGTTCTCGCTCAGTCTTTCAATGGCTGGGAAGGAAATTATAGAAATGAAGCCTATCACCACGTCGACCATCAAATACGAGATTGGGCCCCTTTTCAAAGATTTGATAGAATGGCCTACCCCACCCAAGAGCGCTTATGTCATAGGGGAACTTATGGCTTGAAACATTCCTTATGGTTTATTTTGATATTTTGTAGGAATAAAAAAAAAGTCTATGTTGGTTAGTGAGCCTAGTGATAGAGACTATCTAGCTTGGTTCAGAGAGAACTTGTTGGGTTAAATATTTTTTGGTTTCTAAATGTTACGGACCAAATGCTAATCTACTGACCCTAATTATTCATAGGGGTATTCACCACAAAGTGTTCTTAGACTGCATGCATACATCTACAAGTAACTTAGTTCAACATGGAAAATTTCATTGAGAGGAATCAGTAAATAAAAGAAAAAAGGGTCAACAACATCAACATATTTATTTGAGAGATTGTTCTCTGGCTGAGGAGTGTCCACATGAATTCGTTGACGTGTTTACATACTCCTATGGTCTTTTTTCATATTCTCTAGATAGTTCGGATTGCTTTACCTAAGTAGAACGATAAAAACGAATTGGAAAATAAAAAGGGGAGCTATTGTAAAGCCTAGAAAGGCGAAAGTGGAAAATTGCTTATATCGAGTTCCCCAACAGTAACTTATCTTAGTAGAAACACTCTTTCTATCGGCTATCATCCAGTCTATAGCCTGGTCTTTATTTTGAAGAAGTCTTGAAAGCAACTTTTAAACAGTTCTTTTAGGTCTTTTAGGTCCGCTTGTCATATCATGTGATGTGGAGAAAGAAGCTAAGAAAAAGAAGAAGTTGGTTTGTAATCAAGACTATGGGGGTGCTTGTGATAACTATATCAAAGAGATAAGGATAGGCTAAGCGTGGCCAGTGCACTACCAATAAAGAACGGAATAGAAGGGGCCTAACTAGTCCTTTTTTGCTCCCGTTGAGGGATAGAACTCTTCAAAAGAAGTAGGTGATACATAAAAATAACAATCAGACTAAGAAAATGATTCGGATCTCACACCACCACCAGCCTCTTACAATAGGGGATTTTTTGAGTTGCTTTCTTTTGTGTTGGTAGTTCTACCTACCTGCTAAGCTATCCCCTTTTATTCTATACTCTCCTTTTTACCCATCCTGAGGAGGGCCTAGCTTTCAAATGGAGTGAATTAATTGGATTTAGGATATTACTAGGCGACTAATCCACCATTCCTATACAACTTCTTTCTACTTCCTGATCTCGTAATAAAGGAAGGAAAGAAGAGCTTGATCCGCTCAAGGAGTTTCTCACCCAGACTATGACTTATTTCTAATTCCCCAATCCCAACTTAGACTTCCCCATGTAAAGAGTTCTATCCTATATTGAATTCATTCTGTTTTAGCCCATGACTTCTAAACTATAGGCGTAAAGCAGGTCATGAGCCCAAAGTTTTGTCACAGTTTTGGAATTGGAATCCACATGCTAAATGCGAGCTTCTTGTCGAGGCACAACTTTTATTCCACAGTTTTACCATTGCCATATAGTGTTCTAGTAGTTGCACTTGCTACTGTCTTGGTGTTCCAAAGCTTTCTACCTAACTTAGCAACCCTTCTTCTTCTGGTATGCTATGATTGTATGGAAGATGCATTTTCTCTGGCCGTTGCAGGGCACTTCTTGGACTAAAGTAAAAAGGTCTTTAGGAATTGCACCGGTTTTCCTTCTAGCTTTACTGAATGGACTAAGGTCAAGGAACAACTATCGTTCTACTAGATTCTAGAGTAAAACCTTTAGAATAGGGTTTTGAATAGGCTTTTTAGAACTGTACCCCTAAAGCTGCGAATATAGGTCAGTTCTTTCCTTTATTATCCCTTCCCCGTTGTCCTTATTATAATGTCATATTTCTAGTGGGATGAAACCATTGCTTTCATAATTTGTACATCACTAGTCGTGATACCGCATCTTATCCTCTTTTCCTTGGAACTATCAATATACCAAATAACTAATTTGGAACTATACTTTCCTTAACTATACTAATAAGGGGTGGGGAATGGAAGCATAGAAGTTAAGTAATGAAAGATCTTTCCTAGGCTTTCGAAATGTGTTTTTCATTCCAACCTTTTTAGAATGGATAGGTGCTTGGTACTTGTAAATACACTTTTTAGAATGATTTCGTGCTGAACCTGGTAAAGGGGACTTCTTTTTCATTTTGGTAGGTAGGGTAGGAATATACCTAGGAAGGAAGCAGAAGTGAAGTACAAAATTGATGTTTAAAGCAGAGGGAAAACCTCCCTTTACCAAATTTACAAGTTTGAAGTGAAGAAGTGATTGATTCTTTATTGTTTAAATTGCTTAAAAAAATTATGAAATGACTGTTTTATGGCCAACCCATATTTTTCTTTCAATTGGATCCCATGTTTGAAGCATCTATCTCTCTCAGGACTTCACCTTCGTGATATCTTGATGGAGGAGATACTGATGTCATGGTTAGAAATCAAATCTAGAATCTCCGACAAAGCATCTTAGATCGGATGGTTGTGTAGGTGAGAGAGTGAGACGGACCTTGCTCTTAAGGATCAAAAAAAGACCTGGTTGCTTTATTTCCCAAGAAAGACTAGATCTATGGTCACACTTCAATGAGTGAGCCTGAACATAGACATCGAGCTCCTAACTCTTGAGTTTATTTACTAAAGGGGGAGTGAAATTAGTTCTATTTTCAGGGAAACCCACCAATACTTAAGGGCTAAAAATCGTGGATTAGAAATGGAGGTAGCACTAATTTCTGGTTCCACCCCTGTATCTCTGATATTCTTCTCATTAAAAGTACCTCCTTCTTATTGACCAAATCAACTTCATACGAAAAGCTTTTGAAAGTTCTTGAAAATGTCTTGTAGTAGGCGGACCCAAAGCCCCTTCCTGAATAGGTAGGCACATAGTATCAAAAAGTCTCTAGTGAAGCTTTCGTTTGTCTTCATCAGTGCCTCACCAAAAGTTGGCTAACATTTTTTCCAACTGGTCAAGAACTCCCTCTAAACTAGAATCTCTGCAAGAAGGTGTATAGGCATCGAGAATAACAATGCTTTCATCTCCTACCACATTATTTTATACTCTCTCTAGAAGATGAGAATTTTTATTTTTGAGATTTAAATAGAGGTAGTACTAGATTAAAATATTAGGAATCAAAGGAAGGAAAGTAGCATTGATGGAATGGGGGATCTCATCTTCAGCGAAGAAATAAGGCGACCAACTAAAAGTTTTTCAAGTCCCAACAATATTTTCTATATAAAAAGAATCCGGAAAGCCTGATGGCTTTAAACGATAGGGGAGACCTTTTCTTGGGTTAATGCGCACCGACATGCTAAAAATTACCTTTTGAACTTCTTCCATATTAGGAGGGATCGTAAGCATCTTATTATATTCATCTGTTAATAGAGAGGGGATGGTCTCAAGCATCTCATCTTTAAGAACTGAACCTTGAGAAAAAAGTAATGCATGAAATAAATTGAGAGCTTCCTTCCATACAGAGACAAGTTTTGAATTTGGTTCAAGGTGCTTATTCTATATCTTTCTTCGTAAAGAAGAGGTTTTTAAATGTTACTCTTGGCCGAATCTAACTCTATTTTCTTATCAGCAGACCAACTCTGTTCAAGAGAAAATTGGCCTTCTTCATTTTCGGCATTTTTATAATCTTAAATAATTTGCCAATTCAATGCTTTATTTTTTGAGTCAATCTTCCTGGAGAAGACTTGAAAAAGATTTCCCGATCATGGTTGATATCAATGTGAACATAAGAATGCCGAATCCACATTCTTTAGAAATGAAAGATCCCAGGCCTGCGAGTATTATAATATTCTAAGAAGATTACTAGAGGAGAGTGATCAGAGGATACTCTAAGCCAATGTTCAACTCTATTGGAAGAAAAATGGATTTTATATAGAAGCAAGAAGTCCTCATTCAAAAGGATTCTATATAGTCTGGCCCAGTACAATATTTACCGGTTTGATTATTGCTCCAAGTCAATTTGCTGTCATTGAAAGCCCAATTAAGTTATCCAAATGAGAAACTCATATCTTCAGAGCTCATCACTTCAATAAAGGCATTGAAGTTAGGAGGCTGACCCCCAAGTTTTTTCTAACGGATCCTTAATTATAATAAAGTTCCCCTTACTAGCCACGATAAGTTAATGCATATCAATAGGTCCTTCAATCATCGAGTAAACTATCGACTTCCCACACTTATCATGAAAAAAACACCAATCTTTGGCACTTATGGGGGGCCTATCATACACATGCACCACTAGAGTCTTCATAAGAACTCTAGGGCGAGGGCCAAGGTGAACCTAGATTAACGATGAGAAGTGGTCAAATCAGTAACAAAGGCACCAAGATGGATGGTTGGTTGAACTGGGCGATAGCTTCGCGATCGATAGGTTAGTGATGTATGCCACCTGCCCTACTTCTAATGATAGATAGAAATGGTGGGAGAGGAGCTGAGGGATGACAAAGGTACAACAACAAAAACTACATGACATATGTACGTTAAATGGTAGGCCCATTACGAATAATCATTAAGGCTGTCTCCAATCTCACTCAGCTCGGGGCGATCACTTGAACAGGGTGGGATTGATCGATCTATATCAAAAATTCAGGCTTCCCTTCCAAGGAGAGGATCAACGGAATAAAGAGAGCATGCACCACATTCCTACTATACTAGGGTATTTAGCTTTCACAAAAAAGAAGAGATTACTTCCAGCTAGCTTTTTTCCCTAACCCTAACCAATGGATGATAGACCGACCTAGGATTATTGAAAATGAATTCACTTTAAGTAATTGAATGTAGGTCCGGGGCTAGCAGGCACGCCCCAAACTTCTTAAGTTTGGGAATTATGCCGGACCAATGCTATGATCTTCCGAAATATAATAGAATCTTAGTAAAGTGGATCATTACGGATGTTATGATTCATTCGATTAGAAGGTCCAATTGATTCATAGCCTCTCGAGCACAACCCATATTCATGAAATAAATGGTGATTGAGGATCCATATAGAGTTTTATGAAATATCTTAGAGATCAAAGAACGGATGCTTTCTTTAGGAAGTATGAATACTTTTTGGTAGGGACAAGCCATTTTTTGGCCCTGAATCGAGTCAGGAAGAACAAGTTGTTCCAGCTCCGAGGAAAAGATTCATCTTCCAATTTTCCCTTCCTTTCAATTCCAATATTTTAGATTTTAGCTTCCATCATTCTTTTTATTGAACATAATGATGCGAATCGGGATTGTTATATTTATTATACAGTGTCAAGCAGTTCCACTTTCCCCTACTGATGATTGTGTGGAGAAGTGCAGTGTTGGAACTGGGTTGGAACTTAAGACCATTTTTTTTCTCGAAATGTTCATCTTATATATATAAAAGTAAGCTTACAAGTACAAGGAGGGGGATGTGAAAGGCCTTACCTCCGAAAATAAAATGGAAGATATCTAATGAAAGGACTCCTCTTGACTAGGAAGATCAAGTATAGGAAACTAGTTCTATTCAACTAAGGTACAGAACCTAGCTAAATTGAAGAAAATTAAGTATACCCAATTTCCTTTGCATGGGTCGAGATCGGTCATATCTTCTTTGGTGCTCGACTAACATTTCTGAGAATCCATTCGGGCTTTAAATTCTTGGGTCCATATAATAGCTAACATACAAGTTGTTGAATGTTGTTAAAATTTGGATTTTGCCAAAGAAGAAGAAACAAAGGGCTTCCATAACAATCGGCTATCTTTTTCAAGGTCACTCGACTAACGTCTCCGATTCTCCGTTTGGGCTGAAATTTCTTGGGCTCTACAATTGTTGGAGTTGCTATATTCTTGCAAAATTTGGAGCATTTTTGATGATATATACTGTTTCTCCTCTTGAGAGTTACTATTCTACCTGCAACATCGGTTGTCTTTTTCAATGTCGCTCGACTAATGTCTCCGGTTATCCGTTCGAGCTGAAATTTCTTGGACTCAACCATATTTGGGAATGCTATTATCTTGAAAAATTTGGAGGATTTTGGATGTTACATGATGCATGTTGTTGAGGGCTGATGGCGGTTGCTGAGGTGGTGTGATTTTTGTGGCATCTGCTTCTCCTTAGTTTGGACAACTTGTTGCAAGGAACAACTCTTCTTGTTTTTGATCTTAGGATCTTGCTGAATATGGAGATCTGTAGAGCTGCATGTCTGCAAGTTGTTTAAATTATCACAGCTGGAGTGTGTTGTGAATCTGTACTGATAAACAAACAAACACAGATGGCTCAAGAGGTGCAATTTCAGGTTGGTAGGAGTTGTTGAGAGGTGTTCCTGATGAATGCTTTTGGATTATTGTAACTGTTGTAATCTTGGAAGAGGCTGGATTGTTGTTCCTGCTGTAGTTTGTAACCTGCACAGAAACAAAAACAAAAAAACAAAGTCTAGAAACAATTCTATAACCCCAAAACAAAGAAGCACTTCCCAAGTGGCACCTCTTGTTGTTACTGATCTAGAAAAATTCCAGGATGTGTAATGTGGTGTATCTGCAGAGACCAGCAAACAAAAAAAAACAAAAACTTGAATGTGTCCCATGTGTGATGCAGGGAAACCAGCCTGGGCTTCCAATCAAGATTCCTATACCTGTTAAGCCAAGAAAGAAGAGAATACAAAATAGAAACTACTCTACTCCTTACCTCTAAAGTTAGACTGGTTATTCTAAGAAAATAATAAAGATAGTAATAAGGAAGGGAGATTTTCCCTTGTACAGGAGTTCTAACTGTGAGATCTTCAAGGTATTTATAGCTATGCATAGACAAAACCATGTTTAAGTTTGAGTTAGAACCAAAATGGAAGGAGTTAAGGAGGTTTCTTGATTCTCCTGAGTTTCTTTCTTCTGAAAGAAGCCATTTCCAGCTTGTCCATCTCAAGGTATGCCTTAGCTTGTTTGGGGAGATCATGCACAGTGAAATAGAGTTTAGGAGATTTGCATTTGTATCTGTGTTTGGATAAGACATCAGCTATGTAGTTTGCTTCTCTAAGGATATGTTTACAGCTGAAAGTTTAGAATTGGTTGATGATGTTGTTTAAACTGTCCAGCAGCTCCTTGATTGACCAAGGGGGTTTTGCTTCTTGTTGTAACCACCTAATTAGGAGTTGAGAATCAACCTCTAACTCTACCTGTAAATAACCTAGCTGAATACACCAAGATAGACCAAAAAAAGCAGCCCTGATTTCTGCTTGGTTGTTAGTTCCTTCCCCCAATGGAACTGCATAGGCAAAGATAAGGTCACTATGAGTATTTCTAAGTATTCCTCCTCGACCAATGTTGCCTGGGTTGTTAAGGTCACTACCATCTGTATTTAGCTTTACCATGTGATCACCTGGTTTGATCCAGCATACAGGGGTAATTTTGGTGTCATGGTAGCATTGTTCCACTGAAATGACTAGGTCCTTCCAGTTATTTGGCCACTCAATATAAGGAAAAGCTATGATGAGAAGGTTAGAGATATCTTTGTAGACAGAAAATTTGACTCTTGAAAGGTTAGATTTCTTCCCTCCATATTTGGAAGCACATCTATTCTTCCATAAGTTCCAACAAATAAAGATAGGGACTGCTTGTAACAGGAGCTTATGAGCTTCATTCTTGTATTTAGATGTCCACCATCTCATAAGCATATTTCTAAGAGGTGTATAATCCTTATTTATGCCCAAAGAATCAGAAAACACCCTCCAAGTATTCTTGGCAAAGGCTCCTGCAACAAAGGTGCTATCAATGGTGTCTTGGCCAGGTCTATCACAACAATGGCACTGAGAGGGGGCTTTGCCAAAGCTGGTTATTTTCTCATTGCTAGGTAATTTCCTTCTAAGAGCTCTCCAAACAAGAAAGGAGCATTTGAAAGGTATTAGTTGGTGCCAAGTACATGCATTCAGCACAGTATTTGTCCTTTTGTCTCTAATGAGCTCCCAAGTAGAAGAACAACTGAACTCCCCATTGGTATTAGGAATCCAGCAAGGATAGTCCTGTTTGAGAGGATAGTAGCTGAATTGAGTTGCTAAAATGTTAGAAACAAACTGAGGAGGGGTTTTTTGGATAATGAGATCAACATTCCATTGGCCATTAGTTAGAAAAGCCGAAACTTGGGTGTGGTTAAACCTATAGCTGTTAGCAGAAAAGTGAGCTAAAGGGCCAACACCTAGCCAGTTGTCCCACCAAAAAAGGCAAGAGCTAATATTGGCCCTCTGATAGTATTTGGATTTAAGGAATTCTCCCCACAAGGTGTTCTTGGTTTTAAGGGTCCACCACTTCTTGTATTGAAAAGATTTAGCCACATCAGTGATTTGTCTAAACCCCATGCCCCCTTCATTATAAGGATAGCTAAGGTTCTTCCATGAGGACCAGTGGTACTTCCTCTTGTCATTTTTCCATCCCCAGAAGAAGTTAGCAGTGATGCTCTGAATCTGCTTGATGATGGTTGAGAGAGGGATGCTGGCTGAAAACAAATGTATTGGCATGGCTTGAATAACATGCTTCACAAGAATAGCTCTACCCCCATAGCTCAGGATTTTAGCATGCCAACCAGTGATCCTACTTACAACTTTTGCAATAAGATCAGAGTAGTAAATAACTCTTTTCTTACCAATATAAATAGGACATCCCAAGTATGTTATAAGACTACTCTTTTGGTTGAAACCAGTGATTCTCTTGATTCTCAGTACAGTAGACTTGAAAGCATTGGAGGGAACCATGAAATGACTTTTTTGCTTGTTGATCAATTGTCCAGAAACTCTTTCGTAGGTAGCTAATGTTTCCATAATGAAAGCTAAGGTATGCCTTCTTCCAGAAGTAAAAATGATGATATCATCTGCAAAACTCAGATGATTGATCTGAGGTCCCTTTTTTGCCATAAAGAAACCATGGAATTGGGGATGCTGATGAAGATTATTCAGTAGTTTGGATAGCACTTCAGCACCTAGGACAAATAAAGCAGGGGAGAGAGGATCACCTTGTTTGAGACCCCTTGTAGAGTGAAAGAAACCATGTCTTGAACCATTGACTATAACAGAGTACCAGTTATCAGCCATGATTCTCCAAACCATGTCAATGAAAGTTTCTTTAAACCCCATTCTTCTCATCAAAAGACAAATGTAAGTCCAAGAGACCCTATCATAATCCTTGGTCATATCAAGTTTGATCACAACATTGCCTCCAACATTTGGTTTTTTGATCTGGTGGATTATTTCCTGGGCAAGCATGATATTTTCAGAGATGTTTTTATTTTTGACAAAGCCATATTGGTTCAAGGAAATGAGGTTGGGAAGAATAGGAGCAAGTCTTAGGTAAAGGAGTTTGGAAATGATTTTGTTAGTGAAGTTGCTAAGGCTTATGGGTCTGAACTCAGAGATTTTTGTAGGATGGTTTACTTTTGGGAGTAGAACCAAACAAGTATGGGTGAAATATTTAGGCATAGTTTGTCCACAAAAGAAGGATGTGATTACCCTAAGGAGGTCCTCTTTAATGATGTCCCAGCACACCTGAAAGAAGGTTCCATTCATCCCATCAGGGCCAACAGCAAAGTGAGGATTCATAGTAAAAACAACAGTTTTCACTTCTTCCATAGTAGGCATGGCTTGTAAATCTTCATTGTCTTTGTCAGTCACCATTGTAGGGATGCAATAGAGTGTCTGATGTTGGATGTGCTCCTCCTTTCCGGTAAATAATTGTTGGAAATATTCACAAGCAGCATCAGCTATCTCTTCATCACCTTGCACCCAAGACCCTTCTTCCTTTTGGATCCTGTGGATGTAAAGATTTCTTCTCCTGCCTCTGATGAGAGCATGAAAATAGATAGAGTTCCTGTCACCTTCTTTGAACCAGTGAAGTTGAGACTTTTGTCTGAGAATAGAATCCTCCATCTTCATGTATCTAATGTACTCAGCATTGATAGCATGCAGTCGAGACCTATTTTCATTAGAGTTTAGACTGATCAGATTCTCTTCGGCTTGTCTAGCCTTCTCCTCATATTCTTTGACTTTAGCATAGATGTCTCCAAACTAATTTCTGGACCAACAGCTAAGAGTAGCAGTAAGTCTCTTTATTTTCTGATGAAAACTCCACATTGGATTTCCTTCAGAAGGTCTGCTCCAGCAATTCTTGACAGTATCCATGAAAGAAGGTTGCTCAGGCCAGCAGTTCAGGAATTTGAAATACTTGATGGGGTTTTGTTGTTGGTCAATCATTTCTAAGAGAAAGGGGAAGTGATCAGAACCCACAAAAGGAAGATGAGTGATAGTGGTATGGGGCATGGTCTCTAGCCAGTTATCATTAACCTTCCCTCTATCAAGTCTCTTCCAAATTCTAAAGTTGATACTCCTCAGGTTGGACCAGGTGTATTTCTGACCTGAGAAACCAAGGTCTTGAAGACCTGAGGCCTCCATAATGCTAATAAACTCAAAAATCTTTCTCATATTATAGGGGACACCCCCTAGTTTTTCTTCAGGGTCTACAATAACATTAAAGTGTCCTATAGTGCACCATGGATTGGATGTAGTAGACTACTGTAGAAGGCTATCCCATAAAGGTCTTCTGAGATGATCTTTACATTTAGCATAGACAAAGGTAGTGATGAACTGATTTGGGATCATGACATGATTGAGCTCACAAGTGATTAATTGCTCATCATTCTCCAAAATTTTGCAATTCACATCTTTGGTCCAGAAAATCCAAATCTTACCATTGGGATTGTGGATGGCATGGTCTATATTAAGCTGGTTTATGAAGTATTGTAACTGAGAGTTATCAGAAAAAGGTTCTATTAGAGCTATAAGAGAAATTTGATGGATATTTTTGAGAAGTTTTATTCTATACATGGCTTCTTGGGTATTAATACCCCTTACATTCCAGCTAAGGGTACTAATCATTGAGAAATTCTTGA
Organism: Solanum dulcamara; assembly: GCF_947179165.1. Classification (NCBI taxonomy): domain Eukaryota; kingdom Viridiplantae; phylum Streptophyta; class Magnoliopsida; order Solanales; family Solanaceae; genus Solanum; species Solanum dulcamara. The sequence goes on from NC_077239.1 coordinate 19,236,204, forward strand.
AGTATGGGACCTGGTACTTGGTCTTCCTGTGGGGGCAGTTTTTGTAGAAATTTTTTCCTTGTTGCTAGATTTGGTCCTATGTATCCCTCTAGGAAATAGACCCTGTGAACTAGCCACCTGTTGGATGTCTTTCTCATATATATTCTCAGAAGAGGGGTTGATGGTTTTGATTAAATGCTCACTTATAATATTATCTTCATCCTGATCATGCAAGGGCTGATAATTATTATCTTCTTCATTTTCTGACTCACACACAGCATACTCATCAGTAGGGTCCTATATGTTGGTGTTGAGGGTGAAGTGATCTGTAGCTACCTCTGGAGTTTGAAAAGGAGTGATATCTATACCCACCTGATCATCATCAAGTACAAATTGTTGACATCCCTATTCACTTTGCTGCATTGCAACACTGTCAGTTAAAGGAGTTTGGCATTTCTCAGAAAGGTTTATTTTCTTTTTTATGGCCTCTCTCCTTTTCTTGCTTAAATTTTTCTTTTTAGCATTAGAGCCTTTGCCACTAGTGCTTGCAAAGGATCCCAAATCCTTGGCCATAGAGCCTAAGATGTTTTGCATGGTAGAGTCATCAGTAGGGGGATCTCTTCTGATGGATTCAGGATTTGGTATGTCATTTTGAGCCTTGTGTGCAGGGGTAGCAGGGGCTGTAAGGTCACTCCTAAGGTCAGTGATGTTCTCATGCAAAACATGAGAAAAAATCCCCCCCTCTTTGGGTTCCCCATCCTGTAGATTAGTGAGGTTCTCCATTACTCCTCCAACCATTCCTCCATCAACTACACAGCCAACAACAGCAAAAATATGATGTGGGGGTGTAAGGGGTATGGGGAGTAGTAAGTCAATACCTGCTTTCCTTGTTACATTGCTCCCTTGAGTAATACCTTGTTGTTGAATTATGGTGTTTTCCTGCATTTTTGCTGAATTCTTCAAAGTGGAATTCCTTTGGTTACTTGGTTCTCCTGCATCTTGGTTATTGGTTTGATCCTGGGTAACAAGATCAACATAATTATTGGAAGTATAAATAGGAGTAGAGGGCTTACCTAGACCTGTGATGTTTTGGTGAGGTTTATCAACTCCCTTGTTCTGCTGTGGTTGAATCGAGTTGATCACATTTGTTTGTTGGGGCTTGTTTTGTCCCTTAGACTGTTTCTTCCTCTGAACTTGCCACAACAGTTCTTTTGCATTATCAGGTGTTTGTTGTGGCTGAGCAAGAGCATCTTTTACAGATGTATTGATATGTGTGTCATCATGATCCTTGGTTATCATGCCCTTCTTGTTTTTGTTCATTTTTGTTGTTTCCTCTTCTTTTCTTTTTTTTGTTCTTTATCCCTTCTTTGAATATTACAAGCATGTATCAAATGACCCTGATGTTTGCAATACATGCAGTAATCAGGTACATTTTCATATAAAATAGCTTTCCACCTCCCTAGAGTTTTATCAGTTTTGTCATATCCCAGCCAAATATGGGGAGGTCTTTTATTGGTGAGGTTCACTTGAAGTCTCACCTTAGCTATGCTTCCCCTTGGTTTTTGTATGGAAGTAGTGTCTAGATAAAGTAACTTCCCTACAGAGGCTAGCAGGGCAGTGGTGAACTCCATGTTATAACCATGCCAAGGTAGTTCTGGTAAGGCTACCCAGATTGGCACTATTGGGGTTTCTTCATCAGGTTTAAAAGTAGATGTCCATGTCTGAATCCTCATGAGTTGGCCCTCTATTGTCATTCTCTGTTTGGTCCAGACAGTATTGTAATCCAACTCATTGTCCAAGTCAATGTAGATATATCTAGCATTGAAATGAGCAATTTTGACACCTCTTGAGAGCTGAGTTTGAATGATAAAGCTCCTTCTTATCAACTCTATCTTTGGAATGGTGTGGGTAAATTTGCCAACCAAGGTGTATTTGCATCTTTGAGCTAGTTTGTGCATGAAGTCTTCTTTTACAAAAAACACAGCAGACAGGCCCTGTTTGGTTGTGTATTCAGGGGTGGCTAATTCAATAGGAGACTCATTCTTTGCTTGATTATTTCTGAGTTTGGCAGCAAAGATCTGAACTACAGTGTAAGGGGCAGGTTGAGGGACCTGGTCCTTTAAGTTGGAAAAAATATTTTTCTGGGGGTTTTGGTTAGTGGTATTTGGTTGAGGTTGGGTATTGACTGATTTAGTTCCAACATGTCTAAGACCAACAGTAGCAGAGCTGCTGGGCACCTTAGGTTGACTAGTCTGAACCTGGATGTCAAAATTACTAGATACCTTAGGGAAGCTATTGTGGGTGGTGGTAGGCTATTGAGTATGCAGATGGTTGCTAGGTTGAGGAATAGAATTGTTAGGCATTTTGGTAGGAATTTAGAATTGATTTTGGTATGATCAGTGCCCTGCAAGGAGTTACCTACAGCATTACCAGGTATTACATTTGCAGGAGGTTGCAAATGAACTCCACTGGATTTTAAATTGGCAGTCTCAGAGTATATCAAGTTGGAAGGATTGGTCTTACCTGCAGTTGCCCCTCTTTGAGATTGAACATTACTGTCAACATAGTTAGTACAAGTTAAAGATTGGTTAGTTAGTTCAGGAAACTTACCTGCAGTTGCCCTGTTTTGCATTGGTATTACCTGCAGTTGCCCCGTTTTGCATTAGTTTCCACCTGAAAATGTTGCCTGATCTCCGTCAACCTCGCCTGTACCATCATCCCCAACGATTTCATCGTCCATTTGGGTTGAAATTTTGGTGGTATGAGCGCCATGAGGTAGGGAACAAACCCTAGGGGGTCCGCCGTATCGAATGTCGCTAGAGCCCCTTCGAATATAAAGGCGCAACTCCGGTGACTCTGCGATGTTTCTCTCAGGAGTCGCCTGATCAGTGCTCTCAAATGGTGCGGTGGTTTGATCCAATTTTTGGACTGTATGTAGTCCAAACGATAAGGAATCATCTACCACAACTCTTGATACTCGAATCAAACCATGTTTCTGAAAATTGATGATCTTGTGTGCAATTCTCAGCTCCTCTTTAGAGACAGTGATTGCATCAGTATTTTGTTGACCGATCGATTGTAGTTGAGTCAAACCAGATTCACTTGAAATTGCTAATGTGTTTTTAGTGTTATTTTGCAGATTCAAAGTGTCATTAGCTGGATAAAGGGGTGATGTTTGATGATCTATATTCGGTGGCCAAGGGAGCTTCACCGGCGTTAGTGAAGCCATTCAGACTGGCCGGAGATGATGAACAGTATGAGAGAGAGAGAGGAGATGACCGTTGGAGTCTTGATGAGGGATTTGCTAAGGTTTTTTCAGTAAGTGGCAAACCGAACTTAAGACTATAAGCTCTAGATTTTTGGGTTTCCGCTATAGTCAAACACAAGGGAAAGATCTTTTTTTTTACCAAAAAAGATCATTTTATCAGGTAATGGATACACTATAAGCATTTCTTTGGTTATGTATTGTGTATAAGCCTTCCAACAAACAGAAAGTCTTGTATGCATCAGGTTCATAGGGGTAAATACATTCAAAAGGAAGAAATTTTATTAGCTCATATTTCAAATAAAGATCGCCGCATGGAAAACTCATTTTTTTGGGGGATTGTCCCCACTGGTTTGCGAAAGCAATGGGAGACTTTCTCCATAAAACTCTCCCTCCCCTAGAGACTTTTATACCAGTATTCTCCATGGGCAAAGGCGCTCAGGTGCGCTTAAAGTCTTATTGACTATATCTTATCTTAAAATTAGGTCGCCACCTCACCTTCTTTAGTCACAAATTAGGCGCAAATTAAGGTGAACAAACTAGACCGAACCTCCTTACATCAAGAGCTTTTGGCTCTTTATAAGAGTGCACCAGGTCATAACACCTGAAGACTGTGTCGTTATTAGTTATTATTAAAATGATAGAATTTATTTATATGGTTAGTCACCAGTGGCACAACCTATGGTATAAGTAGCGCCTCAATGGGATTCTTTTTTACCTCCGCAATAGTGTAATACCAAGAAGATTAAGAGAGAATAGACTTCATCCATTCGGACAAAACCCATGCACCCCTAACCAGTCATACTCTGACCAGGCTTCAAAAAAATTTGAGATCACCGCCATACCTTGTTGATAAGAGGTGAAGTGTTTACCAGTGGTTGCGCTTAACTAGATCCAAAAAGGGAGAGGACACACACCATTTGGTGAGTGAAAGATGAGGAAATGCTGATTCCAGTGTCTCTTAGGATGTGTCGTACATAGAGTATACAGCCGGTACCCAACTTCTCATAAGCGATACGACAATGGAAGATTCTTGGACATAATAGCCTTCATTATAGTAACAAGGGATATGGAATTAACTAAAGATTGTAACATGTAATAGGAGACACAAAAAAAGTCCTTAGTCATTCCGCGCACGAAGAACATCTCAAAAAACTCCAAAGAATCAACTGACGATACTAATGATTTCTCTAAGGAAAATGGAACATTCAGTGCCAGAATTAGCTCATGATAACGCTCAGCCACCCACGCATCTCCTATGATGATATCATTGCTAAAGATAGCATAGTGTGTAAAAGGAACTCCTACATATACATGGGTTTCTAGGAAAGAAATTACCAAATGGTGAGTTTGCAAAAGAAGGCCAAGCCTCATAAAAGCCCAATGGGGCTCCTATCACAAAATGAACTCTACCACAAGGGTGGATGTAATTCCGCTTAAATGAAGTGAGAGGGATGAAAAGAAAGATCGACCTACAAGGAGAGGAAGCTGATGATGAGAATTTCGAATCATCTAAAAAGATTACTAGGCATACTTTAATAATAGTCTTGTCCACAAGCAAATCAATGTTTGGTAGCGGAAAATCATCTTTGGGAACTTGCTTTATTGAGAAAAATAAATGCATACACGAACACGTCCATCCCTTTTGGGCATGGGGACGATGTTTAAAATCCAATCAAAATAATCTACTGCCTTAATGAAATGAATATAATAGTAATAACACAGCTGAAGAGAGCATGACGTAGACAATAATCAACCTCTTCCCGATGAGGTTTTGATATATCACAAATCCAAAAAGCATCTTCTAAGTGAGATAATCTCATCTTGTCCATATAAAAATTGGATGATTACTCCCTCTTATGTTGTAAGTGTAAGAAATGTCTGGGCGATAATTAGTTAGGTAGAAAAAAGTCCCAACAAGTCTCTTTTCAAGTAGATGGTTCATCCAATAGCTCTCCTACATCTTAGGCTAATTTTAGATCTTATTCCTGTTTGCATTCAGAAAGACCAGCTTTTGACAATAAATTTAATAAATACTTGCACTGGGTTCCAATACTCTTTGCGACCTTATCTCTTTAATCCCAAGAAGAGACTTTGAGTCTCTTATATCTTTCAGATCAAACTGGGTTCTTAATCTTCTCTTAAGCTCATTTATCGAAGTTAAGTCATTACTAGAGAAAGCAATGTCATCCACGCAAAAGAAGGACAATACCTAATTTTGACCACCTTATAAATATTAAATGATCCGATTTTCTTATTTGAAAACTGGCTCCTTCCTATACTCCTATTTCGTCTCTTATATATGCTATTTTCACCTTTCAAACCAAGCTCTTGTGCTTGCTTTAACTTTTTGGGGGCCGTAACATAAATCGCTTTCTTAAGCTTGCATACTAAATTAGTATTCCTAGGAGAAGACAAGCCTGGATTTATATGAGGCTGAATAGAAGCTTATTCTTGCCCCTTTCCCTTATGTTGTGGAAAGGCATTATATTCTGCACGTCAAACTGAAATAAGGCCACCTTTTGATTACGACCAAGAAAAGAATGCCACAAATGTTGTTTAGCAACCTGAAACAAATGTTTTCCCTAAATCTAAAGGGGACCTTGGGCCACTTGATTGTAAGGACAGGGGTTCGACTCAATATTCTTGAAGGAATCCTTTAGCTACTAATCTAGCCTTGTATCTATCTACCGAGCCATTTGCTTATGCTTAATCTTATAAATCCACTTGTAGCCAATGGATTCTTTCCCTGCAGGCAATGAGACTAACTCATATTATTTTTTTCCTAAGAATTGATTTCTTCCTATATAGAATCCATTCAGCAAGAATGATTGGAGACTTCAACAAATAATTCAGGTTCATGAGAAGATTATAATGAGATGAGCTAAGATCGATCTTTTGTTTTGGGAAAATGATTCATAAGCCTTCAATAGAATAAGAAACTTGAGACAATCGACGAAGCTGAGAACGGGATCCAAAATTTTAGGAAACAACTAGAAGGGAAGCAACCGGGCTAGACTGCTAATCTTTTAGAGTAGCCTTACCATGGGAAAGAGGTTGTAATTGCCACTGAGAATAAACATACTCTATTGGGTGACGATAATCCTCTAAAGTCAGCTGGACATTCTAAGAGTTGGCACAAAATACTGAGCAAAGTTGCTAACTTTTTCCTCAAAATACCTCCGCTAGGCAGTCAACTCTCAGTCGACCTCAGCCTACTTTCCCTCACAAATGTTTGACACTTAGAATATATAAGATCAAATACACACACATGGAAACAACACACAAAGATACAGGGTAACTTAGCCCAACCTTTATTAATCTCTTCACATAAATTATTACAAAGTAATGCACTCAGAATATAAGCTAAGTCTACAAAACTTTGCTAACACTGAACTTTTCTCTCTTGCTCTCGTGCTAACCTTCACTTAGGCTAATTTTCCTAGTATTTATAGACAATCCTAGTAGAATCTAAGGGGGAGGGACGTACAGTCACGTGGCTGCATTACATGGGGGAAATCATGGGGGAACAACCTTTAATGTGCCTTTAAATTTCGAAGGTCATGGGATGTTGTCACTGGTAACTGCCAACTGCCTCGTGTGCCTGGCACACTGGTCGGCTGTCGTGCATGCCTCACCTATTCTCCTTGCCAGTGCCTCGCCCATGCCCATGCCTTGCCAGTGCCCATGCCTTGCCTATGCTATGCCATGCCAACGCCTTGCCCACGTTGCCATGCCAGCATCATTCCAACACCTTGCCATCATATTGCCAACACCTTGCCATTGTCCCTCAGCCTTGGCCCCAGCATGCCCATGCCAATATGCTTATCTGCTGATGCCAACCCTTTGCCTGCACGCATGCCCGCCTGGTGCCATGTGCCTGTGCCTCGCACCTGCCTGTGCCACGCACCTGCCTGTGCCACATGCCGTGCGCCTATCTCAAGCATGCCTGCGCCTGTGCCCTATGCATGTCTCACGCATACCTGCTCCTATGCCATGCATCTGTCTCGCTCATACCTTGGTTCCATGCTCCTATCTCGCACATGCCCACCAGCAAGCTGCTTGCCATCACCCAAGCACTTTGCCATTGCTGCCCGCCATGCCATCAGCCTGCAACCCTGCACATTGCTTGCCACAGCAACATAGGCCTATGCCAAGGGGCAATGTACAAGTCCTTGGCACTACCTTCGCCCACCATATGTCCATGTCCATGTTTAGGGATCTAACAAACCACCCCCACCAGTTGAACTCGGTGTCCTCGTCGAGGCTGTTTTGAGGTAGTCCTCTAATTTCTTGTAGAACTGCCATAGTGACTTTGTTTTCTCCCAAGTAGCATCGGTTTCCTACTTGCCCTTCTATTGAATTAGAAATTCTATCCTTTTATTCTTTTTAGCTCTAAGTATCTGGTGGTCTAAAATCTTCTCAATCTCGGCATCAAACTGTGTGCGCACCACAGCCAGCGCCCTCTTCGATTGACTCTTGCCCGGATCATCAGTATCCTCAAAGAAAGGTTTTAGAAAACTTACATGGAAGGTTGGATGTAGTTTCAACCTCTCAGGTAACCTCAAATGATAAGCAACCTCGTCAACCTTTTGAACCACTTTAAATGGTCCATCATACTTTAGAATCAAGCCACGATGTCTAAACTTACTTGTGATTTGTTTCCAAATCTGAGGAGTAAGTTTCAGCAACACTTTGTCGCCAACATTGAACTCTAGCGACCTCTTCTGTTGATCCGCATACTTTTCCATGCATTTTTGGGCCTTTCGCAAGCTGTTTTGTGCCTCTACAAGCACTTCTTGCTTGTCCCTAGCAAATCGGTAAGAAGCTGGACACCTCCCTTGCGCTTTCTACCTTGAAACATCAAGCGACGTCATAGGTTGCGTGCCTAGTATCAGGTCGAAAGGACTCATCTCCGTTGCCGACGACTTGGGTAAGTTGTAGAAAAACTATGCACTATCTAGCAGCTCAACCCAGTTCCTTTGACTGGTCGTCACAAAATGCCTTAGATACTCCTCCACCAAATAGTTAATTCATTCTATTTGTCCACCAGTTTGAGGGTGGTTCACAGTAGAGAACTTCAAATTTGACCCCATCATATTGAACAAGGAATTCTAGAACCTACCTGTGAACCTTATCCCTATCACTAATGATATCAGCCAGCACACCAAAGAACTTAACAACATTTTTGAAGAACAACTCAACAACAAAGATAGCATATTTCGAGAATCTGTCCACCAACACCATGACGAATGCCATACCATTTACCTTTGGGAACCCTCTAATGAAGTCCATTGAAACAGACATCCATGGCCTTTCAGGAATAGGAAGTAGCTGCAACAACCCAGCTTCCTTCTTGCGTTCAATCTTGTCCAATTGGCAGACTAGACAAGTCTTGACATACGCCTCAATATCATCTTCCATGTTTGGCCAATAATAAACACGAGATAGTAGTGGTAGCATCCTTGTAATACCTGGATGGCCAGCCTACGTAGTGTTATGTGCCTCCTTCATGAGCTCTTTCTGCAAATCACCACCTTGAGGCACCACGATCCTCCCCTCCTTAAAATAGAGTAGATCGTCCTCGATCCAATACCATCTCACTGTGCCTTCCCTTACTTGATTCATTAACTTTTCATATAATGAATCATTTGCAGCACATAGTCTAATTTTATCAAGAAAATCGTACTCAAGTCTTGAAATCAAATACATAGCAACAAGTACCTTCTTTCGACTCAAGGCATCGGCAACCTGATTGCTCCTTCCTGGCTTATGCTCCCATGTGAAGTCATATTCAGCTAGGAACTCCTGTCATCGAGCTTGCTTAGGACTTAGTTTGCGTTGCATTTTGAAGTAAGTATTCGCAACATTGTCCGTCCTGACAACAAACTTAGTCCCCAGTAAGTACACACACCATGTTTGTAAGCAATGCACTGTAGAGTACCTCTGCTCAGCATCATTCAATTTGCGACTCTCAAAAGCCATAGGGTGCCTTTCCTGCACCAAGGCACCACCCACAGCTTTGTCTGAAGCATCCGTGTGAACTTCAAATGGCAAGTCAAAGTCAGGCAACCTTAGTATAGGTTCTGACACAATGACATCTTTCAACAATTTAATGAATAATGTTTTGTTTGAGTATCTTGATGATTTTATAGTAGTATACTTAGACGACATTGTAATTTATAGTCATTCACTGGATGAGCATATTGGACATTGGAAGATGGTTTAGGAAACTCATTTACAATTGGGACTAACTCAAGAGTGGGGGACTCGACACTATCATCTTTGGAAGAGTGAGGCTAATCCATAACATCAACTGTAGAAGAATGAGGTTCGAGTTGATGAACAATAGAAGGCCGTAATACATCTCCATCATCATTTTCCCCTAGGTTGATTAATTAGGTTAAGTAAAATATGAGGTGACCCTATTAAAGAGAGCATTAAGGATACATCGACTCTCTTTGATTTCATGTCATAGCATATTAATACCCGTACTGAGCATATCTAAGATAGACATAAGTGGTTGCCTGGGGGATAATTTTACTCTTAACTACGCAGGAATATGACCAAAATACGTGTATCTAAACACTCGTAAATGTCTATTATAGTATTGCCCCTATAAGAAGTTCGTAAGGTACCACTACAGCTTGGATTCTCGTAGAATAAGAGGAGCCATTTTAGGAAATTACTTAACTTAAAAGGCAGATGCCTACGCTGGGAGGTGATGGAGCGACTTATCTGGTCGTGTGGTGCACTCATTCACGTTATAATAATGAATTAATGCCCCATCTTGAATCAATACCAAGACTCCTTACAACTCATACCAAAATCGACACTGAGCAACCAAAGATTAATTGAAAAGGCAGGCCCAGCCGACCCTTTCCCCCATAAATGACTATCTACTCATGTTCGTAGCTCGATCGAAGGTCAAGACTGTGCTCTATAGTGCTTCACCACTACACTAGCTAGAGGAAATAGCCTAATAGTAGAACATATCCTTGCTAAGGCTGAGGTTGAGGGTTTATGTCCATTCTTCCACTCCTAGTTTCATCATTTAGTGGTAATAAATGGAGTGCATAAGCCACTTTAGAGATAGAGGCGAGCAGCAAGTAGCTGCTTGTATAGGGTTCCAAACCTATCTGACTCCTATGAAGTTGTTGGCTTTTCATCAGTCGTTGCATGCTAGCACGCTAGCCTTTTCCTAACCTAGAAAAAGGGCTACTAGTTGTAGCGCGTAGTGTACTAGTGAATAGGAAAAGCAAATTGAGATTACTAATGACAGATGGAGGTTAAGGGTAGAACATGTTTAGTGCCTCACCCTTATCTCCCTTGTCGTAGATTGAAAATGATAGGAATACTATCGAGAAAGAAGAGGCATAAATTGCCTCTCGATCCAATCCATCTTCCCTGGCCTCCCTAACACACTCTTAATACGAAAGAAATCTCCTGCCATAGAAAAGTGATCAAAAGACTTGGTCTCCTCGATCACCCTCCCTATCCTTGTAGGTCAAGCTGAATTACATCCTCCTATTCACTAAACTAGTCGAGAGAGATGAACCCACTCTATATTTTTTCAAATCGAAAGCCCTAACTAGAGATGGAATTCTAGAACCTAAACAACTCAGTTGAGAGCTCTGTGGCTGGTTCAAGGGAAGGTCAAGCAATGATTAATAGGCCATTCTCTCCCTATCCATCTCTTTATCCCTCATTCCACTAATTCGTTATTACGGATTCAGTTAAGGCATAGACTCTACATTTCTTCATCTTATTAGTGCGGTGTTTGTCAATGATGAAAGCTGCTGAACTTTAGACTCAAGTGGAGAAACATGGATAGGCCCCTAGAGGGATTTCAAAGACTAGGGAATATGGGTGGATTATAGAGATAGGGTAGGGGAAAATCGAAGGCCCAATGATATTGGGCATGGACGAGCCTCGACTAGGCCCGCATTAATAAAAAAAGAAAAACTTCCCCCATTATATCATTAACTAGTGTAGGATTCAAGATCAAGTCTAAGATTTGAGTCAAATCGACCTTTCCTCTCATCTCAGGGTAAGGCAAGGAATTGTTTCAAATGTGAGTTCTTCAATATCTCAACTGCTCAAGAAGTTTGACTATTTGCCCCTTCGACCCATAGTGGATTCTAGGAGAAGTGAAGATCCTTACCTTGTAGTAGGAAGGTGTTCTTTGTTGGGAAGGGTTCAAACTGGACTAAAGGCAGGAGAAAAAAAGAGTCCTCTCTTCCTGATCATATTGAACCAGATACTGAATACCTGGGGATGGCCAGGGCTTCCAAATCAAGGCATGGGTATCTACTATTAAGAGGGAGAAGAAGATCATACATTAAAGAGCCATATCAGTCAACTTCTATTGGGACTTCTATTGGTTATTAATTCGACTCTAGGAACTCCTAGCAGCAAACTAGTTTAAAAAAAGAGGCACCCATAGAGAGGTAGGACATATAGGAGCCATCAACCGTATCGACCAACAAATGATAGGCTAGAGAGATGGGCTCGTTCGATTAATTAGTGATCCCTGGGCCTACATAACACAGATGTACCTGAAATAGGGATTGGTTGATCGAAAATCTTATGCAGGAGTAGGACATTCCATACAAATCTTTCTGATCAGCTAGATGATGGTCCTCTCTATAGAGTCAAGTGGCTTTCAGCTCCTCACAAATCCCATTTTTTCATCGACAAGTAGGGTGGATTGTAAGGTTCCTTATTCTGCTTGTAAAGTGGAAGAAGAAGGAGAATGGGAACATCCCCACTAGCAACCCGCATTTCTAACTCGAAAGGAATCGAAAATGAAAGAAGAATCTGTGCGCACTATGTATGGAGTAGAGTGACTATCTTTAATCTCCTCTTCCCTATCTCTCTTTTTTATACCTTTGGCTATTACAGACTGGCAAGGCTTGGCCTAATATTGGATTTGTTTTAAAATTTCCTTTTTTTTTGGAAAGGAAGGATATAGGGACGAAGTCTTTCCTTTCCTCTTGTTCTTGAAAGGTATCAATCCTCGCTTCTCCCTCTCACATCGATTTTACATTAGATAATGAGCCCATGAGAAAACTCTCTTTTCTTGGCGCCCGATAGTAGGCTATTAGATTGAGTCGAAAGTCTACCAACGCATAAAGGTTCTGATTTGAGTGAGAGCCCAAATGGGTTAGGCAAGAAGATCTTGATCGAAAGATCCAGTATTCTGAATAGTGAGAGAGAATGAAATTAAATCAAATCAATTGAGAATATCATTATCTGTTAGGTGGTCCAATCGACCATCCGAGTCAGGCTAGGCATCCATGTTATAGAACCTTTCTCTACCTAAGAATCCCATTATTGATCGAATTGGGGTGGATCGAATTCATTGGAAAATGAATAATCTATGGTTTTAACACACAAAAAAACCTAGAAAAGAGGAAGAGTCACTAAGACAAGAGAGAAATAGGTAAGCAAGCAAGAAGGATAGGTGCAAAAAAAGGCAAGGCAAATGACCCAAGGTCCCCTTTTCTTACAGTCAAGTGTCTCTCCATCTCTAGGAAGACTGTATCCATGATATGGTAATCTAATCCTTACTTCTTCTAGTCGGCTCATATTAGCCTGTGCTTTCTTACATGTAGTCATTCCCCCATTCCTTTAGTCTTTTCAAGGGTAATTTTTCCTTAAGTCGCGGTTATGTCTTGCCCCCATAGTATAGTGACCGCTTCCATGTTTTCCCCAAATTTCATTAGTTCCAGGCTCAAGTGCTTGTTCATCCATCTTCATTCGAAACAATGGCGAACATCTCCATTGAGTGACTATAACATTTATGGTTTACAGTCAAAAGTTCTTAACCAACCTTTTATTTTTTGAATTATTAATATTTCTTAATTAATTCATTATTATATTATATATTTCTTTCTGAAGGACTTGTGTTTTATTACACCAAAGGCTTTCAGTGAACTATTAAATCTATCGAGAGTGTACCAAATGTTGACAGTGATGAAGGTTATCGACTTTTGTTGGATACAGATCCAATGAGTTCGGTTGAACAGCGTAATAAGTCTAAGGTTGTAGAAGCCTTCGCCAACTTTGATAGGCATAGAATTGCAAGCAAATAGACCAGAGAGCTTACCCTTTATTTCTATTAGAGTTACGACCTTGTTGTAGTCGGTCCTAAAGGGAGAACCTTGCTACTTACTTGATATATCCCTACTTCCTTGCATGGCTCGGCTCATTCTTCGAGCCTTACTTCAAGTTTTAAGGGCTCCCCATTCCTACTATCCAAAACAGGCCTATGAAGTGTAGCCAAGTTGTAAGGCATCAATTTTTGGTACCCGCATGCAAAGGTTAGAATCCTTTTACTCCAGATTATGAATACCCGATCCTTACTCTTATTAAGACTCTACTATTTCATTCATTTATTCATTCTCGGTGCAAAACCCTCCGGCTAGAGAACTCTTAATCAAATAGAACCCTTCTTTCTGTAATTCCATTTGCATCCTCAAAGAATGTGATCCTGGCTCAGAAAACTCTTCATCAGCTGTTAGAGGATTTATTTGTGACTTTCCCCTTTCAGAGAGTTTTCAATTGCGATCCTAGCTGAGCAAATAATCAAGACCTTCCCCAATAAATATAGGATTCATCGAATGTGAATTCATGAGCAAAGCTTATCAAAAAGTGTGGTGTACTTTTTATCACTTGAAAGGGTAAAGATCGGTCGTATGCCTTGGAGGAACCATAGATTGCACCATTGGCAACAACGCTTTTGAGTGCCCTTAACCTTAAGGGGGCGTAGATCCAGTTCTGGGCTAAGGTTACCAGTTTCACAGACCTTCGAAACTCCCTTCTTGAAAAGGTTTAGTAGATCTAGTAGGTTACTGAAAATGACCAAAGAACAAAAAAGGGGCTAACCAAGAGTCCTTGGCCGACTAAAAAAAGGGTTTGCTGATAGGATAGGGGTAGATAGCCTTTTTTGGCCATATGGATTGAAAAAGTGTTCTTTGGAAAAGAAACTACACTAGTCTCCCTAGATCAATGGAAGGTCTCAGGTAGATCAATTACCTAAACCATTCTTTTTCCAAGCTGAGGTCTAAGAACTTTCGAAAGAAAACCCCCAAAGAAAAAATGAGGGGGCACTACCTTCAGTTACAACAGACAAATAAGAGCACATAGCATCATGTACTGGGATCGTTAAACAGATAGCAGCATCGCATTGAGAATTGGCTCATTAGATTAACTACTTCGATGAAGAGTTCCTCATATTCTATTTCATTGGCAACTAAAATAGGTGTGAATGGATTACTTGGTACCCAGGGCTTCAAAAATGAATTGAAAATAATATCTCTTTGCTTCACCTATTTGTTGTGCCAAGGGATAGTGGTGTCTTGAGTAGATCTTAATTCCATTTTCTGGCCCCACGGCTTATTTCATATTGATATTTGAATGATGTTCTGTTCACATACTCTTTTTCACACAAAGGCACAAATATTCAGTCAAAACTCCACTTTTTAGAAAGAAGAGCCTATGACATAAGGCTCCTCCTATGAGCATATGAACCTCCAAACCTAAGGAATAAAGTTCAGCATCGGGAAGCCTACTCCTTATGCTGTTCGGTACTTAAATATGCTTGCCGCGGAGAAAGACTACTTTTCTATTTGCTTACCTGCGTGCCTTTACTCATGCGGGACTGACTGTGCAATTCTGTGAATGGAGCATGTCCTTCTTTTATGGAGGCATTATGGTTTGAAGGCCTTTCTTAGCGGCCTCTTCCTTAAAATGAAGGATTGAAGGAAAATGAGTATATCCCCCTACAAGCATATGAAGTCGCATTTTAAGGGCCTATGGATGCCTTCGAGGGAAAACTCTCCACTATAAGAGTGACTTTTTTCTTTCTGCTACTCCTGGGTATAGGTTTATTACTTCACTTCAATTAGACAATATAACAAATCAAGGGCTTTTCTAAAAGGCTCGACACATGATAACATAGATTTTATCTCAGCTATCTTGTATAATAACACGACCGTTGGTGCCCTTCTGAGCCAAGATATAAGGGATTTAAATTCATTAGATGGGACATGTCTTCTCCAAGATCTTAGGGAAATGAAAATAAATTCTCAAAGATCAATAAACAAATCTTTAAATTTTTCTATAAATGTAAAATCATAGATAACCCTTTATTTTGAGGTAACTATTCCATAGCCTCGTCGACTACCTTGCCTGACCTTGAGCTCTTTGCTTCTCAGTGTTAACAAAACCAAAGGTAAGTACTGTTGATAAATATAGGTTTAAGGTATGAAAATATTCTTTCTATCTCCTCACTCCCTGACTCTATTTTTGAAAGAAGGGCAGTTGAACTCATACCTGCCATTAAGAGGAATCGCTCCTCGGTAGTACTAGTTAGAACTAATCTCCTAACTTTTGAAACTGAGTTTCTCCAGTCCTGGGAGAGTTGCTTCTTTCTTTGACTTGCCTTTCCCACTTCAAAAGGTTTCCAAAAGACCTTATCCCTCAAACCTCATGTGGAAAGAAAGATTCCTTAGGTTGTTGTTTGATAGAAGAGATATACATTGGGATGAAGTTGACAGAATGGCATCCGCTTTGTTAAGGATCCTCGCTATTTCAACTAGTTTTATTTTCTAGTAATGAACTAGATTAGTGGAAATGGGATTCAAGCCTATAAGTCAAGTACGCAAGAAGAGTTTATAGGCAAAGACACTCTTAGTCGAAGGTAGGGCAGTCTTCCTAGCTTTAGGGTCAATCGAATAGATAGAAGATCTAGTGCCTCGGTCAGAGAGAATAGGGCATGAGTTCGTAACCTAGTAGAATATTATTTTTTGATCCCGAGGAAAGCTATTATAGTGATTCCACTAGACTTGAAAGCAAATGAAATAAATTTGGATAAAGCTTTAACCAAGCGTAGTTGGCGGAGTATGTCCTCTTGATTTGAAGTTTTGTGGATTCCTAGTCTACTATAACTTACTTAATAGAATATGGTATTAAATAATCATTTTTTAGTAAATAACAAAGGACAGTGATTGACTGCCAAGTTTATTTATGTGCCTCTTTGTTTTCTTGAAATAAGTTTATGCACTAGACTGCCCCTTTACTATGGCTGGTTACATATGAGAATATTGATTTGTTTTCTTTCTTTGATTCCCAATGGTTTTAGTTGTAGTTTCAGTTTGTTCTGGATGGTTTCATTTTCTTTTACTATCAATCTAGATGACGGACGAAGGGATTGGAGTCAACCTTACTTCCTTTATTTGAGTTAGAGGTCTTACTACTTTATCACTATGCATAGGGTTGTCACAATAAAATATACAAGAAAGGGGGAACTCCTAACAAAAGCACCTTGAGACGGGGCTTTTCTACACAAGTAGATATCGCGCCTAACCTTTGAAATTGAGTTGCTTCTCTCTCTTGTTCCTTATTTGGTTCCTGCCAGTGGCTTAGAAGCAAGATACCCGAACTATATAGAGGGAGAAAATCAGCAGGATTTAAGAAGCTAGTTCAAAGCTAATGTATCAATCAGTTTTCTTTCTATCTTGTTTTCTGCCAGGGGTAGATGCCTTAGATTAAGAAATGGTTGGTATGACCTTAGTCCATTCCTGATGATCCTCTCTTGGTCAATTTCTTGGGGTTTTAGACCATTGGTTTCTTTTTTAGTTGTTTCAAGTGCATCGGCTTTGCTTTGACTTGACTTGTCCATATTGTGAGTAATCGATGTAAGAAATATTCTTCTATGATAAGTGGTCCAATCCACCGTAAGAAGTATCCTATTCTATTACGTTTCCTGTAGATCGAGGGCCTCTTCTTCCTGCCTTTTCTGTAAGACTTTTTTTCTTGCCTAAGTATGTGTCTACCTACCTTATTCTTATATTCCTTACCCTTCCTTATCATGAGACTTGGTATGCTTAGATTCTGGTTCCCCAACCAATTGTTGAATCTTTTTTTTTCTTGGTGTGTGGGATAATAGAGGGGCAGATTAGCTTTCTTCTCCCTTGCAGATCTATTACAACTAGCGATTATGGTAAATATTATTATAGATATTGGGGCTTATTTAATAGAAATCAGTCGTACCTAGCCTCGCTTCACATCGCAAACATTGTCCAATGATTTATGAAACCACGAAAAGAGCAGAATTAGTGCATCTGATCTTTCTTCTTCAGTGCCAAGCATAAAGAGCTAGCACTAAGAGAAGGAGATGAATCTTTATTGACTTTGTTTTGAATAACTTGGATAACATCGTTATGGACATTTGAGAGAGGCTATTTCTACTAGTGCTCCTCCTTCTGCTAATGTTAGTGCAACTTTAATAGTTGTTAAAGCAAAGATTGGATACCTCTTTTATTATTAATTATTAATTGGCACTCTATATTTGTCCTAATATCATAATACATGGCTATGTCCCTGACTAGAGACTAATGCAATTAGTTCCTTCCTCTGCCTTCCCTTTCGACATTCGCCAATTGAAAAGGACAGTTGATTGAGTCTGAACCAATATTTAAAGATGGAAGGAAGACCTGGATGGACTTAATTATGAGCATAGACAATCCTTTGCGGATGAGAGAGAAATTAAAATAGATTGACCAATCGAGTCAAAGCAGATCGATAAGCAGAACCGAAGACCTACCAAGGTTGAAAACAGGAATGTGGTCAACCAATCAATATTTTCATTTTATATGGGGATAGGGAACTAGTCGAGCAAACTCAATTTCTTGAAGAAAAAAGAGGGCGCTCTTCTAATATTGAGCTCCTAGCTGCTCTACCTCTCTATTTTCAAAACCCTTGCTTACTTATAGCCCTATAACCAAGCATGCAGGCAAGACATTAGGGCACTTGTAAAATGGATATTGCAATTCATTTTTTTATATTAAAGGGGTGGCATGTGAATACAACAATCCCATATTATGGAATAAAAGTAGTGGCACTTGCAGAAATAGGTTTTGAGGAAGGGACTGATTGAACTAAGGAACTGAACTAATGGACGAGGAGGAATAATAAGTCAATCTTGGTTGGAATTGAAACCGGGGAAACTGACCACCTGATCGGCAATGGGCATAAATGCTAAAATAAGATTCACTCATTCTTCAGTCCTCACGTAGACATAAAGGGGATGCCCCACAGATAGGATTCAAATTTCTAAATGGGAAAGCATTTTTTGTTGGCCTATACGATGACTCTGAATCAAAGATTTAGTTACTACCAACAAAAACATACTATATTTACTAGTTTAAATCGATTCACTTAGCTAGATAAAAGCCTTATTACATATGCAATTCAACTAGTGTGTAATACATCCAACATTCTCAATATTAAACACTTTTGGCAAGACAGAGCAAGACTTTTCTATGGGAACCTGGTAAAGGAGGCATGTCTTGTCAAATAGGCTTCTAATAAGACTATCCAATGAATTATGCAATGACTTTATTTTTCGTAGCGTCAACATTATATTTATATCTCCCTTATCTAGTCGAGATTCCCTAAGAGAAAGGGATTAAATCTGTAGTTGTAGTTGCTATACGTCAATCTAATCTCACTTCCATTCATCATCCATTGTGAGGAAAGATTCTTGAATAACAGGCTAAGAATAGTCTTATAAGTCCCTGTCCGTTATGTATTCTCAATAAGAAAGTCCCTTCCTTCGGCTAGTAAGGATTTTCATTTTAGGCAAGTAAGCTGCAGCACGAGTACCCTTTTTTTGACTTTTGCTTCAATAGAGGAGATTTTCATTGGACTAGTTAAAAGAATTAGATAACATACCGGGTTTATATAAGAAAAAGTTCACGTAGAGAAAAGAGATTAGACTAGTCATTTTACTACTAGCATTTACGAGCCTCCCGCTTCGGTAATATCTTATGTTTTACTAGACGAGCTGCCCTGTCAACCCTTTGCAGCGCTTTCTTCCTAGCTAGAACTCACACAGTGTAAAATAAATAAGAACGTCACATAGTCTGACTCCCTAGCGCATAGAGCAAAAGTAAGCTACTTCTCTCGAGAAGAAGAAATAGTCCACCGATCTGCTCAGATAAAGATGCCTCCTCTCTTTCCAAGCTAGATCCAATGCAACTACTATCAAATTATCTCTTGGGGATAGCATAGGTAAGAAGGAAGCCAATGCTAGAGGAAGTGAATCGATCATAAGAGGTTGTTAAAAAAGGTTTGTTGCTTGCTCGAGTAGGGGAAGGGATTGACCTAAGGAAAGGTTTACTTATCCCACTCTAGTGCTGGTAGGAGGACTCCTTTTGAGTAGTCTCATAGGCCAGACCGGTTCCAACCATTCTATCTAAGGCTCTTAGCGAAAAATCACAATTAAGAGTAAGAAAAATCTTGTCTTAGACTTAGATAACAGTTTCATGTTTAAAGACCATCAGTAAGGGGAAGACTTTGTATAGATGTGTATACAGGTTGACTCATTATTTAGTTTGTACCAATAGACTTTTGAAGCTAAAACGATACCCTTCTCTATTTCATCTTCTAGCTTCAATTTCCCTATCTCAAAAGGAGAAATAACATCGCATGAGAGAGGATTCTTAACCACAATAGAGTCTGTGTCCGTGTAGTAAGCATCTTCTCTTGAGATATAGGGATAAATATATATCCTAGCGTAAGTAGTTATTGTTGTCGATAACTGGACCGCTACGTTGTTCTTGTAGTGCCATTCCCTCGAGGTTGGGTTAGTATTCTTAATATAAGCAACGAGGTTTAGATTTTGTCTAAGCGGCTCACTGTATATGAACTTCTCATATGTTTGAACCAAAACCCTAAGGCGAGCATCATCATAGATCTTGATAGTAGTGCTTTCAGGGTATATACCTAATAGACCATAGAGAGAATTCATTAGTATCTTGTAGACGTAGGTCATCACTACATTCCCTTTTTTCTTTGCCTCTTTCCTCTTCTCCGAGAGAGAACTAACAAAGTCTTTAACTGGGCTTCCCTCACCCTTCTCAAAGAGGTATCCACTCATTGGGACTACAATGTAGCCTATATTTTGGGCATACTTGAGTTCCTCACTAAAGTATGCCCCTACAAACTTCCTTGTCAGGAAGACCAAAGTCTTATCTTCCATTCGATAGTGGAGGAAAGACCTTTTAAATTTCTTCGTCATTGGGAAGATCACATATGCCTGGATAAATACAAAGAGTGTACCTATGTCCTACTCACACAAATCCCTATGCAAGAAAGGCTGCCCAATGGGCATGATGTTTTCCTTTATTACAAAAGGATAAAGCGACTTTACATCATAGTAGTGTGGCTTCTCCCAAAAACCTATCCTCATTGGGGTTTGGTATGTAGATGGGCCATTTATCTGGTTTTTAGAACTTCTGACAAAAGAGGTATAGTGCCAATGCACTAAGGCTAAGGTATTTCTCTATGTCAACCTCGAGTTGATACCAAATTCGCTTTTGTGCCTTTTGCATCACACCGCTAAGAAGAAGGATGTCCTTTCTCAAATAGTTTATCAATTTATCTCTCATACTTTCTAGAGAGTTCAGGGCATAGATTCTTTGAAAGTGAATCAAGAGTACCCCTTAAAATATTCAATGAGTCGGGAAAATAGAATAGAACTCTCTTCCCTGATTTGACACTGATCTCATAGATGTAGTTGTTTCTCATTATAGTTCTTGCCTCACCCTTCCAATTAGACTCCAGGTGCTTTAGCAATAAAAGCCCATCGAATCTTCCTAAATTATGGACGCAAATTGTTAGGATAGTCCTAAAACCTTTAGCTATATACTCAATTCTGGACACAAAGTCCTCAAGTACTTTACTAATCCTTTCATCAAAGGAGTTTATTGTTATATTGTAGTCCTCGCTGAAATAGGTTTCCACCCTATGTTACTTAAAAGGCTCCTTTGGAAGGATAAGCATGAGACTAGATGCATACGGCTTATACGTGTTCTCTTCGTCGGTTATTAATATCTCCAGATCATCTACAATGAAAGCTTTTCACTCGGTGTCTCTTTTTCCATTTTTGATCGCCGTCATAAATGGGGGGCATAGCTATGCGTACTATGTATGATCTCATCAGGATAGATAAGTTTTGACTCATTATGTGGGAAGTCCAAATGGATGACCACCTCTAGCAATTTCTCTACCTCCTCCCCTAAGGGGGCTGCCCCTACGACTTTATTCTCAACAGTATAAACTCATAGCATGAGCCTAACGATACTACTCTCCTCGTACTTTTTAGAGAATTCATTTAGTATGGATACTATATCCCCATAGACTATACTTAAGGGGATCAATTTACCATTATCTCCATACATCTAAATAGCATACCCCACAATTACGGTTATATCTGGATTCTCCAGGTCAAAGCTAATTATGAAGTTTGCATACCCTGATAATGGTAAAAAGGGATAATAAAAGAGATACAACATGTGAATGATGACCAAACTAAGAAGGCGCACTTCATTCCCAAGATGGGGTGGTGGTTTAAACGTCATGTTCGCCAGGATCAATATTGGGTGTTTAGTAATTACTATTTTTGTTTTCTCGACTCTACCTAAGTACTAATCTACCAATCCTTTCTTACTACCATCATTTATGGCTTCATTTTATTTCATGGGTGTAGCACGTTTTTTATGACTCCTTTCGGGAAAAACCAAACCTTATCCCCAAATTTCAACCACATGTCTAAATAACCTACATAATCCTGTGATACGTCGGATACACTACTAGCATAGATCTCATATGAGAGAAGTAGTGCCTTTATCCTTTGTCTCCATGTTGCCTCCATTTTTTTGCTAATACCGTCTGGCATATTATTTTCTAAGTAATTCTCTAGCTCACCGATAGGTATTACATGCCCTGAAGCCCCACCATGGCTCCATCCCTTAGGTGAGGAGCCTTCGGTATTCCAAATCAAATTTGCGTATATCATATCATTTATAATCGTTAGCGGCATCCCCAATTCTAAAATGGCATCGACATAAAGAGAAGGGAGTTTCCTACTATAGTGAGGTGTAGTTAGAAAGTTGTCATGTACTGTATATTGGTCCTCCCTTTATCAACATTTTCTCTACTACAAGCATCGAAATATAGGCATCCTATTGATGGATGAAGTCGATGAAGGCTGAGAGCTCTGTGTTCCTATGATCTCTATTATCAGCATGAACTCTGAGACTTATTTGTCTACTTTTATGATTGCGGTCATAAACTGTGATTTTGATGACATCAATTCTTTATATAATCTTGTGATGTACGAAAGTAGGGCAAAAAATAATAAATAGGTACACCCTTAGTGGCGGCGAACCACCCATTATTCCTAATCAAGCTAGTTAGGTTGTCCATGCCTTTGTATTTATCCTTCCAGAACTTAACGCAAAGTGAGGCTAGTATGTGACTAACCTCAAAATTGATGTGCTACGATAAGATTTTATATATATCAGAGCTTGTGCTCATGAGTGCTTTTCTATAAATCATTGGCATAATAATACTTTTCACCATCTTCCAATCCATCTTCCGCACCACTATTAGTGATAGACTATTATTACCAAGTTCTCTTACAATGTACTCTTTGACTTTGGAAAGGATATTCGTATAAATATCTTGGATTTTCATATCTTTGGAAGGCAAGAGAATCGCACTCTTCTCCATATCCTCATCCAACAAAAAGTAGCTCATAATCTGGAAAGCACTCTCGGACGTGTCTTTGGTAACTAGAAACCCCTCTATTTTCTTTTTTATGAGCACCTTTTGCATGGCAATGAACTAAAAGGGGTGCCGTGCCTCTCGACCATGTGGAATAGCATCAACCCTACCCTACATTTCTGCCTCTCATAGACATTCGTTGAAGGATATTCCAGCTTCCTATAGGCTAGGGTAAGACTTATAGTTGTATAAAAGTTCCTCCATAACCTCGTCCGAGTCTGCGAGAATTTTTGGATTGCTAAACTAAAAGTTAATAAGACTTCTTGAGAGATCACGCTCATGGAAATGCAGGAGCCCACATCGGTAGATTCTCCTCTGAAGTCGAGAAAGGAAGGAAAATCTATTTTATAAACTTGTAGGACTTTGCAAGCTTGAGCATACACCGCTCATAACGGACGCTTTGTACCTGCTTTGTTAACTGATTTATCAATTCTCTAATACCCCCTATTTTTTGTAAAGTATCTGTATCAACTAGATGACAATCCCTAACCTCTTTATATAGATTTTCTATATACATATGAGAAAGATAACTCGGTAAGAGATGCCCGTTATCAATAAAGTCTTTCTCTGTTTTCTCAATACATGCCAAGACATCGATGTTGATTTCAAATAAGGTAAAGTTTTCCTCTCTTTTTTCAATACATGCCAAGACATCGTCATTGATTTCAAATACCTAATTTTGAAGCGTGTTCATTAATCTGCACAGACTCTCACTATCTTTGGATTGAATCAAGAAATAATGTATGTCACCCATAAGAAGGCTGTAGTTGGTACCACTATAATGCCATCTTAAGTAACCCCCTTCTAGATCAGACAGGTCATTTACTTGACGGCCAATGCCCTTTCATGAACGAGGTTTGCACACCATAGGCAAGTTCAACTTCATTAGGAGCTTGGCTGGATCGAATTTGCATTGCATATATATTTTTTTATGTACATACCAATCCTCATCACCTTTTTTATTCTTTTCTCTATGTGGTGGAAGAAATTCCTAATCTGTCTCTAAAATAATCACATCTCTACTAACATGAATTAGAGTAGAGCAGTTCTGAGAGGGAACGTATAATCTTTATTTCATTGATCAACTGCATCCCCCCATTTTTTCCTCCAACATTTCTTCTTAGGAGGAATGCCTGCCTCTGTATTGTTGACTCTAGGTGTTCAATCAAGGTGGATGTGCGAATACGCGCACGCTCATTGAGTAGACTAAACAAGAAACTTAGTACATAAAAGGCTATAAACTCAAGCATATATTTACTAAATGCATTTAAAAATTTTAAATCTTGCCCCAACACTTTCTTTTTGATCAATTCGCGCGCACTACAATTATTCCTATCAATTAAACCTTCTACTACGATAAACGTGTCTCGTAAGATATTTTCCTCGCTGAAAGCCATAGTTTTTTTTAATTTCCAATTAGATCTCCCTTAACTCTTCTTCTGGGATGTGTGGAAAATGAGGATCATTCTTTTTTTCTTCCAATAAAGTGAAGACAACATCTTTCTATTTTTTCATTGATTACCATCATAATTTTGACGGTTTAGAATATCTTCTGTAAACTTTTCATAGAGGTGACTTTGCAATTTCTTCCAAAAATTGAATAATCTCATCACCTTGTTTATGATCTAGATTCTTGTAATACAATTCTATCAACTTAGTAGACAATTATTTTGGCATTGATACATCATTTTTGAATCTATTCATAAGCTAAAAAAGAATTGTTGTCTTTTTGATATTTATTGTTGCATGTATTGTAATATTTATTATTGCATGTCTTGTGGTATTTTCTTTTTTCGAGAGATGTTTTGTTCTCTATTGTCGAACCACTGTTATTGACTTACCCTCCTGCCGAAGGAATAGGCTAAAGAAAGACATTGAGGAGAGAATTGATCTCTCGCTCTTGGGTTTTTCTTTTTCAAGTGCCACAATCCTAGTAAGACACAACTCTTTTTCAAGTATTATAAGAAGGTTTCTTTATCACTCTTTCTACTAGAATATTTGAACCTTAACATATGACACACTCATTCTTTTTTTAGCTAAAGACTCGTTATATGTCTATAATCCTTTTTTTCTTCAGAATATCATATATTATGTAGTTAGTATATGTATGTACTTTTTGACTTTATTTAATTGTATAAAGAATGAAAGTAATCTAAGTTAAAAAGAATGGGGGGAAGAATTGACGAGGCGAGTGTTCTCGAAGAGAAAATCATGATGATGATGAAAAAAGCATGAAGAGAATTCGAAACTCGAAATATTAGTAGTGCAAAATCAATAGGTGCAGAAGTTGCTACAATTGCTTCAGCGGGAGATGCTACTGAGTACTGAGTGAACGGGCGAAAGGAAATTGGAGATAAATCCATTCCACCTACATCGCATAAAAATGGTTTAGCGAACTTAAGAGCACCTTTATCAGAGACTAGCTACTTTTCGATTGATATAGTTAGGTCGCAGTCCTATCAGGGGGCCATATACACGTTTGCAACTTTTTTATTGGAGATAACAATGTCATCACCGAGAATGGATTTTTGAAAACCTTTGTCCTCTATATACTTTATATACTTTCTCAGTCGCACACTAGCATACTAACATATGGTGAGTTAGTTGAAATGATGGAGTCAAACCATTTAGTTGGGTTGGGGGTTGGTGAAGTCAATATTCGCGAAGGAAGAATGCTATTCATCTCCCCTCACCGTAATTCTCTCTGAAAGTCGCCCCTACAACCCCTTGACTTCTGCGGGCTATGTTGAAATGAAACAAGAGTAAGTATTTCTCCACGAGAGAACAGACTGAGTACTTACAGAGGGGCGCCAAGTTAACAGAGTTCACGAGGAAGCGAATTTTGTTAGTGAAGCGAGGCCTCATAAATCAAACCATATATTTATGTTACTGAATCGAGTGAGGTATATACAGATTAAACCAAAGCTTGTGTTGCGGCGAGACGAAGGGACGAAGATAGAGGCTCCAGTAACACCCCTAAAACATTGTATGTGGTGATTCAATTCTCGATGAAAATAATACTACTTCTATATTTTGGGCATAACCTTTTATATATTAGTCTAAATTAGGTGATTTAAATTTCTTTATAACCACAACAAAATTACCTACAACTTTCATGAGACCATATCTTAAGATTAGGAGGATACGTAGGTTAAATAAATTATTTTTTGCAAAACATGTTGCTATGACGAAATGGAGTATTTGTAGAAGAAGAATCATATCTCATGGTAGGGTGCTCCAAATAAGTTGATTCTTGAATGACATGAAAGTATACTTCTAGATCTACAATTCATATGCAGACACCAAATCCTAATTAGGAAGTTATCATATTAAAATTAAACTCCAAAAAAGGTATTCCGATAAACAAAAGTTCATCTCACTAACCATAAAAAGATCTAAATTCATTTGACATCATCCATGAGATCATAATCCTCCATTGAATTTTTAAGATTATCCGTTGTAATTTTTTTTATTTATTGTTAGGTCCCTCCTCCACACCTATAAATACCACCTTATTTCCTCATTTTATTCATTAAGATTTCTCGAGCAACTCTTTTCTCTATACACTTGTTTATTCATTCTAAAATATAGTTTTAGTTTCTAGTAGTATAGAAATACTATTTGGGTGATTCTTATATTCCAGATAGTACACAAAATGCTCCGGCAAAGAGAAAATGCTAGGCGTTTAAAAGTGGTCATTGAGTTCTTGAATTTGGAGTAAACCTTCAAATTCCAGGTATGTAAGGCTATTCTTAGCATTGGATTGAGTTCGTCTATGCGCCCAATAGTTAAATTCATCGTAATTGAGTTATAGTTGAGTTTTACACTAATCTTGAATTCTAAATGAACTAATTCTTCTTCTATTGACTTAGATATATTTATGCATTGAAAATATTATTAATTTTATCTCTCATATTATTGAAATTATTGTTCATGGATACTTTCCTATTAACCCTAATTGATTTGATGTTCATTAATATTTTTATACGTGTTTTAAGTAAAGATGTTGGCTTTTAAAATTTGTTGACAAAAAGAGTGATTTCAATTAATACAATATATGTATTTTATTAAGTTTTGAAAGAGAAAAAGAATTGAGTTTAAATGAATTAGAGTAAATAATGTTTTGAGCGAGATGTCTTGATGAGATGAAAATAATGTTTTGAAGTGTAATGATTGATGAAGAGGTAATAACACGAGTTTGATGTTTTTCCAATAAGACTAGATGATGATATTGATATGAGAACATATTTTGGGAGTAGTATTGAGCACCGAGTTGGATAATAGTTTAATTGAGTCAAACTCCAGAACTACGTAGCTAGTGTAGGATAGAGGCTACACCTCTTAAGTCCCAAAAAGAGGAATTTGATGATTTGATCCAAGATGGTGATGTCCTTTACCCTGGCAAGCTATTATATGGATGTGGCAATGACATCACTTCGTTGTATCATCACTAGCTCAAAATTGATGGTTGTCGGTTAGAGAAACTCCCAACTGAGTAAGCATTGCATAGTATTATTATTTTTAAACTTTCATTACATATTGATTTTGAGCTCTGAGCCGAGTCTTCCTTAGAGGAGTTTCTTGATATATATCCTTACATTCCTGCCATTTTACATACTCGTACATTTCTTGTACTGATATTATTTGACCTGCATTGTTTTATGATGCAGATACAGGTGTTAGATATCCTCAATAGACGCATCGTTGAAGATCATTACTTTTTAGCTATTTGGTGAGTTCTTCTTGTATTTAGAGGAATTTTTTATCATTTTATTATTGTTGAGTATTATGTTTCTTTTGAGGTAGCCATGGATATGTCATTGGCACCGTCTGATAGTGATAGAGGCTTTATAGATAGAGTTTGATGATGTAATTAGAGTAGTTCTCCTTTGAAACTACTTCTTCTAAGGATTATTTCATTCATTTGATATTGATAATGGCGAGCCCACATAAGTATTCTTATTTTCACTTAAGTCTTTGCTGATGCACGAATGAGTGATTAGATTAAGTAGTTCTCTTGGAGGCTAGAGATGGTTTCTGAGTGTCGTCCACTCCTAGGGTACCATCTCGGGGTGTGACAAACTTAGTATCAGAACATAAAGTTCAAGAGTCCTAAGGTGTCTATGAAGCCGTTTCTAGTAGAGTCTTTCTTATGGGTGTGTCGTGCACCACACTTATAATCAAGAGGCTATAGGATATTAGGAATTGTTTCACTTCTTTCATAATCTGAGTTCGAGCGATAAAGTTTAACTCTATAAAACATTCATTCTAATTCATGTATTTTTATGTTGCAGACCATGCCTCCTAAATATACAACAAGTTAGAGAAACGCTGCCACCACTAAGGTTCCACAGTCAGATATACCTCCATCGAGAACTAAGGGCCGACCTTCAAGGTCTACTAAGGTACCCCAAATAACTACTGTTCATGCCACTCCTACTTCTCAGGTAGAGTTCAGATGAGCTATTGCCATGATCACTCAACTGGTAGCTGCCCAAATTGGTAGCTTTAGTTCACCTACTCCTAGCTCTAGCTCTCAAGAGTTGTCTTCCACCACAAGGATTACAGATTTTCTGAGGGTGAACCCTCTAGTCTTCACTGGGTCAAAGGTTGATGAGGATCCTCAAATTTTCGTTGATGAGATGTGGAAGATCTTTAATGAGATTCATACTACCGAGGTTGAGGATTGTAAGTTGGTTTCCTACTAAATTAAGGATGTGGTGAATGTGTGGTATGAATAGTGGGAGCAGAGTCGCACCGAGTATGCTGGACCTGCGGTTTGGGTTGAGTTTGAAAGCATTTTCCTTGACCACTTCTTTGTCTAAGACTATGGGAAGCAAAAGTTAAAGAGTTTGTAAGCATCAAGAAGGAGAGTATGACTATAAATGAGTATAGTTTGAAGTTTATTTAGTTTTCCAAATATGCCCGAGAAATGATTCCTCATATGAGGACAAAGATGAGAAAGTTTTTCTCTGTCTTAGGAAAACATGTAAAGAGAGAATGTAAGGCAATGCTAATGATTTCTAACATGGATTTTTCTAGATTGATGGTGTATGCTCAGAAGGTTGAGGATGATAATAAAAAGTACCAAGAGGAACACTTAAGCAAGAAGGCTATGTCTGTTGTTATAAGAATGAGCAGAAATAAGGGAAGGGTAACAAGTCCTTCTTTAAGAAAGGGTCTTCTAATTATGAACCTTCTTCAACAAGTACTTTTACACCAAATCAGAGGTTGCTGAGTCACCAGTATTTCTGAGCTCAGGGTTCTCAGTCCTAATTAAGTGTGGCTCAAGGTTTTAGAGGAAAGCCACCATATGCTAGATGTGGGAACCTCCATTTAAGAGAGTGTCGTATAGGCATAATTTCTTTCTATGGATGTGGAAAGATAGGTCACTTCCAGAATGAGTGTCTTTCAAAGAGACAGGGAGATGGATGTCACGACCCAACCTCATGGGCCACGATTGGGGTCACCTGCTTGCTTGAGGTCCGGCCACGTGTCACTCCTCTATTGGCTGCTATGTCTCATCTTTTCCCTTTGCTTGTGGATTTGTAATCTCGTCTTATTTTAAGAGCCTATGAAATCCATGCTATATAAGCTTGGTACATACTCCAATATCTTAAGTATGTAAGACTTCTAAGTTAGTAGCTTATGTAGGTAAATCAAGTCCTATGACTCGTTACTTGTCCTCCAACTCATTCCGACTTCTCTTGGCCCTATTTCTAACCTTCTCTACTATAGGGTATCACATTCTCCCTTTTTGGAGTTGTTTGATAGTGTCGTAGCTTAGGAGACTCACATGATAACTTCTAAGTAACTTAAGGAACATTTCGAGCTCAAGAGTGTGGGGTGTAACAGGACAGTAGAGGTCTCATGGCCACTTTCAAGAAGGTTAGGAATACATTTCAAGGTTCAAAAGTGAACGGTGTAAAAATAGAAGTAGTAGAGCTCAGTTTTATTCAACAGCTCCATATAATAGAGGTAATCGGAGAAGTTCTTTTAAACTATTTATATGCTATAGGTAGTCTCCAAGACCAAACAAATGCACCCAATATTGTTACTGGTATGCTCCGAGTCCTTTCTTTTTATTTGTATGCATTACATGATCCGAGTGCTACATTATCTTTTGTGACTCCTTACTTGGCTAGTAAATTGAGATCCTTCTTAAGTTTTTTCTTGAGCCTTTTAGCGTGTCTACTCCTATTGGTGAGTCTATATTAGCTGAAAGTGTCTATACAGATTGTACTATATCAATATATCATAGGTATACCATGGAAAACTTAATGAGTTGGACATGGTTGATTTTGATGTGATTCTTGGCATGGAATAGCTTTATGCTTGTTATGCCTCAGTTAGACCTGAATTGTAAAGTTTCAACTTCCAAATGAGCATATCTTAGAGTGGAAGAGAAGTTGTGTAGTGCCTAGGGGTAAATTTATTTCCTACCTTAAGGCCAAAAAGTTAATCTCTAAGGGATGCATATATCATATAGTCTGAGTCAAAAATATTAATGATCAGGGTCCATCTCTTGAGTTAGTTCCCATTGTGAGTGAGTTTCCTAAAGTCTTTACTGAGGTCTACCCGAAATCCCTCCTAATAGAGAGATAGACTTTGGTATTGATATCCTTCTTGATACATAACCTAGCTCAATTTCTCCTTATAGGATAGCTCCCGCTGAGTTGAAAGAATTGAAAGAATAGTTTAAAGACCTCCTAGATAAGGCATTTATTAGGCTAAGTGTCTCATCTTAGGGGCTCCTATCCTATTCATGCAAAAGAAATATGGGTCCCTTAGAATGTTCATTGATTATCGGTAACTGACCAAGGTCACCATAAAGAAAAAGTATCCTCTCCCCAGGATAGATAATTGATTTGACCAACTTCAGGGTGCCATATGCTTCTCTAAGATAGACCTCAGATCAGGCTATCACCAGTTGAAAGTGAGAGAATGTGACATCTCTAAGATGGATTTCTAAACCCGCTATGGTCATTTTGAGTTTCTTTTTATGTCCTTTGGATTGACAAATACTCCTGTATCCTTAATCGACCTCATGAATCGGGAATTCAAGCCATACTTGGATATATTTGTGATTAACTTTATCAATGATATTTTAGTCTACTCTAGAAGTAAGACTGAGTATGGTAACAACCTTAGGATTGTCCTTCAAACTGTTAAGGAGAGGGAGTTGTATGCTAAGCTTTCAAAATATGAGTTTTGTCTTGCGTCTATAGAATTCCTAGGCCATATTATATCTGGTGATGGAATTTGAGTTGATACTCAAAAGATTGAGGCAGCTAAGAACTTTCCCAAACCCACCGCTCCAACCGATATAAAGAGTTTCTTAGATTTGGCTGGTTACTAAAGGAGGTTTGTTGAGGGATTCTCATCCATATCCTCACCATTGACTAAGGTGACTCATAAAAAGGCTAAGTTTCAATGGTCTGATGCTTGTGAGAAAAGCTTTCAAGAGTTGAAAGTTAGATTGACTAGTGCTCCACTACTGTCCCTACCCGAGGGAACGAATGGTTTTGTAATCTATTATGATGCTTCTAGAGTTGGGTTGGGATGTGTGTTGATGCATAAAGGTAAGTTCATTTCCTATTCCTCTAGATGGCTTAAGACTTATGAGAGTAACTACCCCACTCATGACCTTGAGTTGGCAGTTGTGATATTTGCTCTTAAGATTTGGCGTCACTATCTTTATGGTGTACATCTTGATATATTCATAGACCAAAAGAGCTTGCAGTATGTGTTCACTCAAAAGGATCTGAACTTAAGGCAAAGAAGATGGCCAGAGTTGCTCAAGGATTATGACATGAGCATTCTTTACCACCCAGGTAAAGCAAATGTAATTACCGATGCTCTAAGTAGGTTATCCATGAAGAGTACGACCCATATAGAAGAGGAAATTAAGGAGGTGGCAAAGGAAGTGGATTGACTTGCACTTTTGGGAATTCAACTTATTGACTCTAATGAGGGCGGTACAATAGTCTACAATGGAGTTGAATCATCTCTAGTTGTAGAGATGAAAGCAAAGCAAGATCAGGACTACATTCTCCTTCAACTGAAAGACGAGGTTCGCAAGAAGAAGATAATGGCTTTTGCCAAAGGGGGAGATGGAGTGTTGATATATCAAGGAAGATTATGTGTTCCAAGTATTGATGGCATTCAAAAGAGAATCATGACAGAAGCCTTTAATTTTAGGTATTCCATCCATCTAGGTTCGACAAAGATATACCATGACTTGAGAGAAATATTTTTGTGGAGTGGAATAAAGAAAGATATAGCAGAGTTTGTATCCAAATTCCCAAACTGCTAACAAGTTAAAGTTGAGCACCAAAGGCCTTGTGGAGTGGCTCAAAATATAGAGATCCTAGAATGGAAGTGGGAGATGATCAACATAGGCTTCATTATCGGTTATTCATAGCATTGAATTGAGTTCGTCCATGCGCCCAATATTTAAATTCATCGTAATTGATTTATAGTTGAGTTTTACCGTAGTCTTGAATTATAAATGAATTAATTCTTCTTATAGTGAGTTGGATATATTTAGGCATTGAGATTAATATTATTTTTATCACTCATATTATTTGAATTATTGTTCATAGCTACTTTCCCATGAACCCTAATTGATTTGATAATCGTGAATATTTTTACACATGTTTTGAGTAAAGATGTTGGTTTTTAATATTTATTGACAAAAAGAGTGAATTGTACTAATACTATATATGTATTTTATTGAGTTTTAAAGAAGAAAAAGAATTGAGTTTAAATAAATTAGAGTAAATGATGTTTTAAGCATGATGTCTTAATTAGATGTAAATAATGTTTTGAAGTATAATGATTGATAAAGAGATAATAAGATGAGTTTTATGTTTTTCCAATAAGACTAGATGATGATGTTAATATGAGCACATATTTTTGGAATAGTATTGAGCACCGAGTTGGGTAAGAGTTTAATTGACTCAAACAACAGAACTACGTAGCCGGTGTAGGATGGAGGTTATACCTCTTAAGTCCCAAAAAGAGGACTTTAATGATTGGATCCTAGATGGTGATTTCCTTTACTTTGGCAAGGCATTGGATGGATGTGGCAATGACATCGCTTCATTGTATCATCACTAGGTCATAAGTGATGGTTGTCGATTAGAGAAACTCCCAACTGCGTAAGCATTGCATATTATTATTATTTTTAAACTTGCATTATTGATGTTGAGAAGATGTTGAGTTCTGAGTTGAGTCTTCCTGAGAAGAATTTCTTGATAATTGTCCTACTATGCTGCCATTTTACATTCTCGTACATTCCATGTACTGACGACATTTGACCTGCATCATTTTAAGATGCAGATACAAATGTTAGAGATCCTCAACAGGCATTTCATTGAAGATCATTACTTTCCAGCTATTTGGTGAGTCCTTCTTATATTCGGAAGAACTCTTTATCCTTTTAATATTGTTGAGTATTATGTTTATTTTGAAGTAGACATGGACATGTTATTGGCACCATCGATAGTGTTAGAGGATTCATAGACAGAGTTTGATGATGTAATTGGAGTAGTTCTCCTTCGAAACTACTTCTTCTAAGGATTATTTCTTTCATTTGATGTTGATGATGGCGACCCCACATAAGTATTCTTATTTTCACTTAAGTCTTCACTGATGAATAAATGAATGATGAGACCAATTAGTTCTCTCGGAGGCATGAGATGGTTTCTAAGTTCTAGCCACGCCTAGGGTACCCTCTTAAGGTGTGACAACTCCCTTGCTTGCTTTTGCTTAAGGGATAAGAAGGATTATTAGACATATTAATTATTAATGGACTATAGAGAACCATAAGGAAGACCCTCGTGGTCTCTCTTTGAGTTGCTAAGAAACCTGAGATCACACTCTTTCCTACTCCAGAAAAGTAGTATGGGATACGGACTATAACTTGAGCCTATTGTTTCGTACAGAGTCAGGATTCAGGGATTTCAAACACTCTATTAGACTATAACAACTGAGTACTACAAGTATAATAGCCCTGAGTGACTCTTAGTTGCCTTTAGTGATAGACACAATTACTTAGATAATTTTATTACTACAAATAGAGACCACAGAGGAAGGAGTTGTCACGAGACCCGCCCTCAAGGATAAAAAAGAAAAAATCTTAAGTGGATTCTTGTTTGGGGTATCTGAACTGTATTCTTGGTCAGATGCTTGAATCAAACTCATTTGTTTATTTACGGCAAAATTTGACCATCATTTCAAAGGGAAATTGATTAAATGCACGATAACGAGCCATTCCCACCGACCTATCATGAGGTCACATCTCATGAGTCTATCATGCCAAAACTACTAATGGTAAGAATGCTTTGCCCTGACTAGCTAGTCTGGGAAGGTAGGTAAGTAAAAGGTAGATATAGGGCTTCTTCGACTTCTTATTCATAGTTGAGATCTTCCCAAACTCCCTTAGCAGAGGTTGTAGTATCATAGTTAATGTTGTTTGATCACCGTCATGAAATTTGATTATAGCTAATCAATCTCCTGCTTTCATGGAGTTTGGAATCTTAATTTTATCTTAGAGCAGAACTAGAAATCCCAAGTAGTGGTAATTGGCTTAGTTAAATACGATAATCAATTGGCTTTAAAAAGGCGAAAGGCAGTTTGCCCAACCTAGACATTCTAACTGAAAGTCCTGCCTACTTGTCTTTTAGGATTAGGGTAGTGCTAGACTACCTTCTTCTTTGCTGGTTTGGGAAATACCCACGGGCTATGGATCCCACTAATAGAATGCGACTATAACCAACCTTCCATGGTCTTGGTTCAATGACAATACATATTGTGGCTTAGAGTATCTAAGAAGCGGTAGTCACTTAGTGCGATAACACTCTTGCTTCATGGTCCTAATTTTTAGGGATGGACTCGCTAGTGTCCCAGGAGTGACACTACACTCTGACTTTCCCACAACACTATTTTTCCACTAGAATGAATACATTGAAACCTTGGCTATTACTTTAAGCGATGGATTATTGGTATGCAGGATCAGTTGCAACGGTTTCATATTTATGTGTATCAAGAGATTGGCTTGAAAGGTGGGGATGGTTCTGCCACTTTCCCTAGGATATTTCTCTAATTGATCAACATCTCTTGTTCTTTCAAGAGTTATATGAAACTATGCTAGTCGGATGAGAAGTAAGTCTTAGGTAGGGCACCTAGCCAAAAAAGTTGTAATGAGGTTACTCGAGATAGAATAGTGCTCACTGCAATAGTAAATCTAGTAAATATAATAAGAGACAAATTAGCGTAAGAAAAGCCTAGCCTTTCCTTTACCGATGAGTGAGTACCTTTTTTTCTCTTTTTAGTTGAGTTGGTGTTCAATGCACCCCGTGGGTACAAACAAGATTGAAAGGGTCAACAATCCCTTCTTTAGTAAGCAACGTCATTTTCCTTACTTTAACAAGTAAGCAAGTCAACTCTTTTCCTTGTTCTTATAAGCTATTTCTTTCCCATACTTTAGTAAGTCAGCATGTAAATGACCATCTCTCTGCAGATAAAAGACTAGAGTAGGCCCCATAGAGATGTTGACATCCAAGTTCACTGATCTTGAAAAACTAACGGAGATAAGGTCGATAGCTTTCTTTCTCGTGAAAGTACGGAAGAAGGTCGCTGAGGTAGAGTCCATAGGAAAACTTCTTAGGATTTCTTTTCCCCATTGCTGCTTCCTTATGAAGACCCATAGTAGCTGCAAGGCACCATTCTGTGCACTTAGAATAAAAGAGTGAATTTCCACAATTAGTTCCAAAGTGTCTATGGACAAATAATATCTCCTTTCTACAGCTTACAACTTTCATCGCCCTTATATTTAGCTCTACAAAGAGTAATTCTTCTTAAAAGGTGTTGACCATTCTTTTCCACCGGTTTCAGAGCACACTTTTCATGTAACTAAAAATATCGTATAAAGAAGAAACATTTACTCCCAACAACTCCCATACTTTTCTTGGTCAACAACCAACGAAAATCTCTACACTTCTTACTCATACAAGCTTGGCGAAGTTAACTTGTATTGAGGGAATCACTTTGTCTCAATCAATCAAGAAAGCCTCAACTGGATAAATTCACTTATTTCACATAATTCGTCTGGTCATGTCTTTTTCTCTTTACTTTCAATCTTGGTTCTAAGTTGAAGATAGAAAGATGTCTTTGTTTGCTTTATTTTAGAAATCTTGCTTTTTAGGGGGTCATTTTTTGGTTGAAATTGTTGTTCTTTTTTGTTCTCTTAATATGGGTTGGCCTTCTCCTTTATTAAAATTTGGAACAACTACTTTTTCCATATACAGGCTATTCGATGCTTTCCTCAAAGCTAATCCTTCTCCATTACTATCTTAGCCAATCGGATCAGGACCCAGAATGGGTGGAATATGTATATCAAGTACTAAGAACCACCCCTACCATGTCACCGACCTATGAAGTAATGGTGCTAGACTTTCTTAATACAGATATTTTCATTTCCACTCGAGAGAAGATTTCCTCCATCTTTCAACTTATTTTCTATGGTCGAGAGAATCCAAAATTGTATATAGATCCACTTGACCTCGAGGCCATAGTCAAAAGACACCTCGAACAAATAGAATTTGATCACGGAGATCTTAGGGAAGCCTTAAAAAGTCTCTATACCAAGAGGCATAATTCTCCATTCTATGAAGATGTTAAGACTTCTCAAGCAGACTATTTCAAGGATTTCTAAAACCAAAGCAGCAAGTCCGAGTAGAAATACAAGAAAAGATTCACTCTCATACTGAATGGGAATTTTTCTCTAAAAGGATGACCTCCTTAGAGGAGGAAAACCACTCAATCAACGAAAAAATAAGCATTCTCGCAAGGGAGGAAAACCGTTCAATCACGCCAGTTTCGTTCTTTGTTCCGTCGTTCCTATTTTTTCTTTTTCTGGTATGCCTCTCCGCCAGCAAGGAGCGAAAGAACCAAGTTTTCTGTGGTGATGTCAAAATTTGCACTTATTTGTATCTATTTAGTTATCAGCCCTCTAGTTTCTTTGATCCCACTCGATCTTCCTTTTATAGTTTCTTCCAATAGTTCGACCTATCCAGAAATATTGTCGGCCTACGAATGTAGTTTTGATACTTTCGGTGATGCCATAAGTTGTATTAATAAAAGATTTTATCTTGTTTCCATTTTATTCATTATTTCTGATCTGGAAGTAATCTTTTCCTTTCCTTGGGCAGTACCTCCCAAGAAGATTTATCCATTTGGATCTTGGTCCATGATGGACTTTTTATTGATTTTGATGATTGGATATCTCTATAAATGGAAAAGGGGTACTTCGGATAGGGTGTAACCACTAGTAATAGGGCAAAAAATAAGGGGGAAGGATAAAGGAAATTGCAATGCCTACATTAAATCAATTAATTCATTAGAGAAGAAAAATAGTCCACGGACCGTACTCAAGCATTGGACCAATGTCCCCAGAAGCAAGGAGTATGCCCGAGTATTTCAATGAGAAAACCAAAAAAACCTAATTAAGCTCCACATAAGATAGCCAAAGTACAGTTGAGAAATCAACATGATATATTTGCTCACATTCCAGGTGAAGGTCATAATTTGTAGGAACATTCTATGGTCTTAATAAGAGAAGATAGAGTGAAAGATTTTCCAGGTGTGAAATTCTATTGTATTCGAAGAGTCAAGGATTTGATGGGAATTCTGGATCAAAGAAGAGGCAGATCAAAATATGGTGCAGAAAAACCAAAATTGATATGAAATGAAGATGCCTCTAGAACTCATGTTTCTCATTAAGGATAGATACAAAGTCACTAGACTGAAAGGAGAGGTAACAACCACAATGTTACACCCCAAAACTATACGGATCCCTTTCGAATGACCTAAAATATAGTCTACATCACTCTTTCTTGGCTAGTCTAGTAGACTATATTTACCCGTGGAGGTGAGTGGAGGAAGCTGTGAAGTTTCTAACTCTAATAACCAACTCGGGACTATATTAGTATAAAGCTACATTATCCCTTTACTAAATCCTCCCTCGCTTACCATCATGACCAAGACCTTTCCCAATCAATTGATTTTTCATTATTTAATAAGAAAGATGGTAAATCCTACCATTGTATTTCATTTTTTCATTTGGATCCTATCAACTTGGAGAGTGTCTATATTAATACATTTCTCATTTTCAAACTATCAAGATCGACTAAATGAGATTGTGGCTGACATGGTAAAATAACAAATTAGCTACACTTTTCTGTACCCTTATTTTTACAAGCTTTAATTCCACTCCCAGTAGGACACACTACACTTAATTTAAAAAATATTTTTCTAGGAGTAAAAAATGAAGCTAATTTACAGCTCTTATCATATATCTATAATTTCTTCCAATAATTATGAATATATAATGGTTTTTTGGCGCAAGCCCTACATATTGCATTAACAATAATGGGAGGAGATGGTTTTGGTTAGTTAAATAGTTATTGTAGTTTGAGTCCTCTCAAGGACATGCCCCCTTTATTGGGAAAGGATAGTGGGTGGGGCTTATATTTCCCCTAGACTACTTTACTCGCTGGAAATCATTCCATATATAGGAACTTGGGGAAAAAGGGCTCAAACTACAGGGATCTGATACCTGGATTTCTTGGTATAAGAACTTTGTTATGTACACTAACAACCTTTCCTAGGTTGTTTCAATCAGGCCAAATAATGGATTAGTAGTATGCCTGAGATTGCCATAAGAACTTTCCCCTTTTGAATACTGACCAAGAAAACAAAGGGGGTCCCTCTTTTTTATGAGGGTATGGAGTTTGGGTTAGTGTGAAGTGTACCGCACTTTAGGTACAAGATCGGAAATTCCATTCTCTTTTTACCATCTAAAATCAAAGAAAAGAAAAAAGGGCGAGATAAACAAATAAAGAGCTAACTTTCTTTATTTTTATGTAAGATTAGAAGGTGAAAAATGAATTGGCACGAGAGCTGCTAGCATATTATGTCATGTGTTAAAGTAACCATTCACACTAACTTCACTGGAATAAGCAGATCAAAGGAAAACACAAAAAAATACAAAAAATATGTCATGCCGCTCTAGTAGGGATCATCGGTCTTCTGGCACATGCATACTACTAATCGATTGTTTGATCATTTTTTGATCGAAAACACCCTATAAAGATTCATTCACCCACATAACTTACCTCCCAGAAAAGGAAACAAAGTCTCAGATCTATGCAGTTCTCGACCCCTTATTTATACAGTTCCTGGCAAACTTTTTTCTGGTTCTTCACTCCAACCCTAAAGTACTCTGTGAGCACAATTTGTATCCCACCCCTTATATGATCTTTTATATCATATGAATAAAAAAAATATATTATTAAGAATTTTTACTAAGGATTGTTCGAATTTCACTACGGATGCTTATGCTATCCTTGAGGGGGTCTTCCACATTTTCCCTTATCCAACTTAAGAATTTTTTGAGATTTGTAAATCTCTTAGTAAGGCCTCCATTTTCCATCTTGGATTTTGATGATCCAATATGTTTAATAAGTTTTTCCACCACAGCTCTTGATGAAGGCAGCTTTTTGATGATTTGAAATACCTCTGCCTTTTTTTTTTGAATGAGAGGTTTTAAGAGGTTGGCTAATTCTTCTTTTTTTCTTTGGAGGCCCTTCTGATCAATTTGCAATATTTTTTCTTCAATGGAAAGCATGGGATCAAAAGAGGCAATCAATCATAATCAAGAAAATAACTCAAAAATCTTGGTAAACACTGGAATATTTACCCCAAAAAGCCAAATCCTGTAAAAAAAAGTGAAGACTCCCCTCAAGAAGATTCTGTTGAAAGGCATGGCATGGATTGTCAACAGACTGAAGTGTGTCCTCAAGAACATGAGAAGCCTCCTTTCTTATGTTTGAGTAAGGGGATTCCTTGTAAATTTCAGAGAGACCCTCTTGTTCAAGCATTAACTTAAGGAGTTTGTTCTGGATAAGGGTTTTTTTCTCTAATACCTGAAGTTCGAAATACTTAATAGCTAACGGCCGTGGAATTCTAAAGGACTCTTTCATATTGCACCGGTGTTGGAAAAGATTGGACTATTCCCTATCGAGACAACATAAACTCTTTAACAGATCCTCCTTTTTTCAACTAGTAGATCGCCTTTTCTTAAGGTTTCATACTACTACTTAAGTGATACGTGAATTGCTCCGGAGAAGTTTTTCTAACTGGATTGAAATCATGAGATAGTTCGGTTCTCTAGACCCATCTGCCGCCCTAGAGAAGGGGTGCAGTATTTAAATTGTTGAACCGAAGAAATGAGTTGGAAAGGAGTAGAACGAAAGAAGACAAGTAAAGACCAAAAGAGACAGGCTTATGACTAAACACTACCCGAAACAAAGTCCAATCAATTCAAATTGGTCAGTCGAACAAACAAAGACTATAGTTCGCGATTAAGTCATTCGCTTGTATAGCGGTTTGGAGTTCCATTTTTCTCTGTAAAGTTGTTCAATTGATCCATCAAGGATAGGAGGAAGCATGGGTATAAGTAGGGATTCTTCAATGGGATTTTCTAGATGTGTCAAAGAAATAAGGCCTCCAACTCTATATTATAGCCTTCATGACCTCGATCCAATGGTCCTCATTCTCCCACTTGGCAAGCTGCTACTGTGAACAACAAAGTCAAGGATGCTTCAGAAACCGTCTAGGTTCTTCCTAGGAAGATTCCTTCTTTCTTTTCTATCCTATTGAGAGGATGATCCCTGTCATCACCTGTGGTGTTAGATCAGAAAGGTGATAACATCTAGTTCTGAGGTTTACCTAACCTAACTTCATGATAGGATTATAGAGTTTTCCGACTTGAGATGTTGCATAAAGTGTCTTTTTTGTTCGGTGATCAGTCAATGAAGTCATTCTGAATCCATGAATTATCTTATTCTGAGCCTTTGGCCAGTTTGACATTGGGTTAAATCTATTTTCTGGGCATCATCCTTTCTCTAAATCTACTTTGGTTACAACTCAATAGTTAGTTTTTAGGGTCAAGTAAGGGATTGGGTTGAGAGGAGGGTCATAGTCGTACTATATACGAAATACCTAAAAACTAACAGCGATATGGCATCTATCCATCCATGCTATAGTTTTTGAGACTGAGGGCTTGGATCGAGGTCCTGAAAAGCGTGAAAGGTAGTAAGGACATTGATGAAGTATAAGCCCTAGCGAAAGACGAAGACATAAGCGAAGTGAGCTACACCGGTCCTCCGGAAGGGAAGTCAAAACCCATAGTACCCCCCATTCTCCAAGAATCTTATACACTGATATATTTGCACCTCATTCTCTAAAGCAATAATATTTCAAAAATATTGAGTGATTCCGAACTATATTCTGATTCCAGGTGGGGAAGACTTCCTGATTCTCTAGCCGAATTAGAACTTTCATTCGATAATACAAAAAATAAAAAAGTTGTGGGGAGCTCTAGAAAAGGAAAAAAAGTCCATAATGAAGAATCTCTAAAGGAAGCTAAACAGGGAAAGGAGGAAACAAAAAATGAAAAATAGAATCAGACTTTTTGTTCTTTTTCTTATCAAAACTACTGTGATAATGAGAAAGAGTAAAGAAAAAATGAAAACAAGGATCAATTCAGGGGGGGTGCTTCTATCTAATACTAGAAAGTGTCCAAGGGAAAGAGCAATCAGAGCACAGAAAGCCCTAAGAATTCTCTCAAGGAT
This sequence comes from Solanum dulcamara, assembly GCF_947179165.1. Lineage (NCBI taxonomy): Eukaryota > Viridiplantae > Streptophyta > Magnoliopsida > Solanales > Solanaceae > Solanum > Solanum dulcamara. The sequence goes on from NC_077239.1 coordinate 19,277,787, forward strand.
TCCCATCTATTAATGAGATTTTGAGTGTTGGGGGGAGGAAGTTCCATAATGAAATGTTTGATAGATAGAAGGGAGAATGCCACTGTTAGAACACCACAATATTTCTCTTTTTGGGGTTAATGTTCTCAATGGTGAATCAATCATTTGATATCCTTTTTCTTCTGCGGTGGAATGGAAGAAAAATAATGAAACCTGCGATGGCTACTAAAGAACTCCGTATTATTTCTCATTAATAAAGCCTTTGATATTTGTATTCGTTCACCCAATCTTGTTCAGGTCCATCCAAGCTTGGTTTTGTCTAAATCTTCATGGAAGAAGAAAAAGCGGTTCACCAGCCACTACATCTGTAGATCCCACTAAATTCTTAAACCTAGCGGTTGTTCTCTCTTCGATCAGTGATTCACTAGCCACCAGATCGATGAAGAATCTCTCCAAAATCTGCTCTTTCATCAGTGATTCATCGGACACTAGATCCAGGAATCCCACCATATTCTCAAACCTGGTGGCTCGATTGATTGGCACCCTTGTAGGCTCATCTTGCATACAAATTCTGGGGGTCCCAAGTCCTGTATCCACTAAGAACATTTCTTCTCTGAAGCGTAAAACTTCATATTGTAAGGTATTTCCACTACATAAGAAAAAACTGAAATTAGATCTTAGAAATAATCGACTTAAGTTCATTATAATTTTCTTTTTTTGATTCCTTCAAAGACGAGATCTAAGTCCTATCGAGTAAGAAGTGTAGAGATTTTTGTTAGTTGTTGACCAACGGAAAGTATGAAGTTGTTGGGCGTAAAAGTTTCTTCTTTATATGATATTTTTAGTTAGATGAAAATAGGGCTCTGAAACCGATGGGAAAGAAAGATGGTCACCATTCTTAACTTGGCTTCAAATTTATTCTTTCTAAGCGTGGATTCAGTTGATTAACTATGCCACATTCCTTCAACTAGTTGAATTGTTCCACCTTGCTTCTACTTTTATCGTAGATAGATAATATGAGTAGGAAATATTTTCAAGAAATGAATGGAATTTTCCAATAGTAATAGGCTAATTGATTTAGTACATTTAGCTTGGAAGTATTAAACTTTACCCGATGACCTAAGAATAGACCATTCATCCCTGAGAATTTCTTTTCTGATATTTATATCTATCTTTTGCCTTAACCATATCAAAGAGGAATTGAACCTCTTCTACTTTTTGAAATCTCTAATCCATTTGATGAAAAGAAGTATATATACATTTCCTAAAGTTCTTTCAATAAGAGGTTGCTTTTGCATCTTAGCTAATTCAACTATGTCATTGATCCAAAGATGAATTTCCCTTAGCCCTTAAGCTTGCTAGAAAGCCAAAAACCTTTCAGTCAACAAGTACAGATTTGTATCCGGGCATCTTAGAATACGAAAGGATTTTTCCTAATCTGTAATTTGCAACACAACATAAGTAGAAGCATGCTATACTAGCATAGAATAGTTGTACAAAGTTAAAACTGCTTTTCTTAGGATGAACAGTATAAATATCTTCTTCGTCGATAACAAGCCTTTCCTTTCTTCATAAAGGAAGAGAACCGGAAAGCTTTGATGCAAAGAAAGTCAATATATAAAGACAGACTAATTCTCTCTCTTCTGCCTATCGCTTTATCTATGCTCCACTTAACCCAATGCAATTCAGAGGTGCGAAGCAGACTGACTCTTCTCCTTCAAAAAGTGGAATGCTTCTTTTATGCCATTATCTTCCTGCATAACCAACTAGTTTGATCCATCCCAGCGGACTTAAAACAAAAAATGTGTACTTTCAGAATAAGCCTATCATCATTCAATAGTTCTAACCTATTGTGTGGATTGAGATACCCTTATTCCATTACTGAATAAGGAATGGTCGGGTATGAATCCTCTTTCGGGAATGAGCTGTTGTAAGTTCTTGCCTTTCTCAAAAAAGTAAAAGCTTTCAGCAAATCCGATGCATTTGAAGAAAGATTGCATTATAGATGAGATGGTTGATGAGGCAAGATTTTTTTTTGTGGAAGAGAAAAAAGAAGGGGTTTACATTCAGGAGGAATATTGGAGTTATTCCCATAGTGACATTAGAATCTTTCTTTCGAACATTTGGAAATTGTAGGCTCTCCTCCAATAAAGGACCGGAAAAGAAAAAGTCATATTCCCAAATAAGCAGAAAGACTAGGAAGATATCTACCATGGATGGAAGGTCTCTTGTAAGCCTGAAGGTCCTACTAAGTGGTCTAAGTCAAACCTTTTCCTTGAATGGTTAAGGAAAGCTTTCATATTTTTCATTTTTTCGTATCGAACTCTTTGACTTGGTTGGGATTGTAACCTTGATTTAGTGGGGATACTCCTGCTACTACTATTTCCTCATTGATGGAGAAGTGGGCGAAGGGTGAATTTTTAATCTATTTCTAAGTCAGGAACATGCCTTTACTTTACATTTATTACGATTCTTTCTCCACATATATTGCAATTTGAATAGTCTTATTACTTCAAAGAAGCCCGGTTACTCCTTTTCAAAAAAGAAAGAAAAGATTCTTTTTCTTCTTATATAATTCTTGTGTATATGAATGAGAATCCACTTTCATGTTTCTACTGAACCAATCTTCTTATTTATGATCAACATCTTTTGGATCCTTTCTTGAACGAATAGATTTCTACGGATAAATAGAACGTCTTATAGAAGTCTTTGCTAAGGATTTTTAGGTTACCTTATGGTTATTCAAGGAGACTTTCATGTATTATGTATGTTAGGTACCAAGGAAAATTCTGGCTTCAAAAAGGATGCCTTATTAAGAAAGAACCTGAGCTAAGAATGGGGCAGTTCAATTAAGGTAAGAGAAAGCTCCAAGAAGCTACCACTAATCAACCTTATTCATGCACATCAATCAAAGATATTGCTTACCAGATAACTTTCCTGGTGAAAGAGAGAAAGTTTTACAAGATAAGAAAATCTCGTTGAAAGTAGGAACTCAGATTGTGATGACTATTTTCACTAGTTTCAAAGGCTTGATTGACCCTTGGGATTAAATCTGTCTAGGGGGTTCCCTCGTAAAGACTAAACCTCCTTACACCGAAAATAGTAGAGGTTTTGGTTCAATTTCAATTAAAACATGGCTTTGGTTCACACTCCATGTTCTAAGAAAGATCTATTATCTGAAAAGAGGCAATAGAGTTTTTTTCTAAAAAATGTATTAAGAAAGGGAAGTCGTATAGAACCTTTCAACGAGATAGTGCTTTTTTAACTCCCTCAAAATAGAATCTATTCCAAATATATATGCCATGGTTCCTTACTTCAACAAGGTAAAATATCTAAATTTGATATTTTTAGATATTTTTTTTAGACTTATTGCCTATAATAAGTAGAAGTCAAAAATTTGTATTCATTTTTCCTGATATTATGCATGGATCAGGTATATCATGGAGAATTCTTCAAAAAAAATATTTCTTCCACAATGAAATCTCATAAGTGAGATCTCAAGTAAGTGTTGACATAATCTTCTTCTGTCTGAAGAAATGATTCATCGAAATAATGAGTCACCATTGATATTGACACATCTGAAATCGCCAAATGCTCGGGAGTTCCTCTATTCAATCCTTATCCTTCTTCTTGTTGCTAGATATCTCATTCGTACACATATTCTCTTTGTTTCCCAAGCCTCTAGTGAGTTATAGACATAATTTGAAAGGTCAAATCTTTGATGATTCCATCATCTATGATTGAGATGCGAAAACTTCTTGATAGGTATCCTACATCTGAACCGAATTCTTTCTGGTTAAAGAATCTCTTTCTAGTTACTCTGGAACAATTAGGAGATTCTCTATAAGAAATTCGGGGTCAAATCAATACATTCTAAGAAGAGAGATTGGAATATCAATCTCAATGAGATCATTGATCTCATACCAAATCCCATCAATCGAATTACTTTTTCAAGAAATAGGAGACATCTAAGTCATACAAGTAAAGGGATCTATTCATTGATAAGAAAAATAAAAAATGTGAACAAGGATTGGATTAATGGGAAAAAAGAATCCTGGGTCGTGAACAGTAATTCGATTGATGATGTAGAAAGAGAATTTTTGGTTAAGTTCTCCACCTTAATGACAGAAAATAGGATTGATCAAATTCTATTGATTTTGACTCATTGTGAACTTTTATCAAAGAATTACTCTGGTTATCAAATAATTTTATAACCGGGAGAAATTTACTTATGATACTCAGTTGACATTCATAAAAAAACATCTAATGAACTATGAGTTCAATCTGTCCTGTTTAGCAGAAAGACGGATATTTCTTGCTCATTATCATAATCACTTCTTCACAAACTTCATGTGGGGAAAATAGTTTTCATTTCCCATCTCATGGTAAACCTTTTTTGCTCCGCTTAGCCTTATCCCCCTCTAGGGTATTTTAGTGATAGGTTTGATAGGAACTGGACGATCCTATTTGGTTAAATACCTAGCGACAAACTCCTATGTACCTTTCATTATGATATTTCTGAACAAGTTCCTGGATAACAAGTCTAAAGGTTTTATTCTTTATGAGATTGATATTGATGATAGGTACGATATTGATGATAGTAACAATCTTGATGCTAGTGAGGATATCAATCATGACCTTGATATGGAGCTGGAACTGCTAACTAGGATAAATGGGCTAACTTTGGATATGATGCCGAAAATAGATAAATTTTATATCACCATTCAATTAGAATTAGCAAAAGCAATGTCTCATTGCATAATATGGATTCCAAATATTTATGATCTGGATGTGAATGAGTCGAATGACTTATCCCTGTGTCTATTAGTGAACCATCTCTCTAGGGATTGTGAAAGATATTCTACTAGAAATATTCTTGTTATTGCTTCGACTCATATTCCCCAAAAAATGGATCCCACTCTAATATCTCCGAATAAATTAAATGTGTGCATGAAGATATTAACGATACTTCTTTATATTTTGAGTTGTTCTACCGGATCGGTCGCTTAAGATCTTTGGTCTTTATTTGTACCCGATGGAAAAAATGGGATCACTTCTTATGGACTCTGTGAGAATGATTATAATCTAGTTCATGTACTATTAGAAGTAGAGAGCGCTCTTGTGGAATCTTCACAGACAGAAAAAGATTACAATCAGTTTGATAATTATCGAGTGACCTTGCTTCTTCAGCCCGAACTGAGGAATCCCTTAGATATGATGAAAAAGGCTCTTGGTCTATCCTTGATTAGAGATTTCTCTATGAAAAATATGAATCAAAGTTTAAAGAAGGGGAGGGAGAAGGAGCATTTGATCCGCATGAGGATTTATTCAATCACATAGTTTGGGATCCTAGAATATGGTGCCCTTGGGACTTTCTATTTGATTGTATCGAAAGGCCCAATGAATTGGGATTTACTTATTGGTCCAGGTTATTTCAGGGCAAGCGTATCATTTATGATGAAGAGAATGAACTTCAAGACAATAATTTGGAGTTCTTGTAGAGTGGAACCATGCAGTACTAGACACGAGATAGATCTTACAAAGGAGAAGGCCTTTCTCAAATAAGCCAATTCATTTGGGACCTTGTAGATCCACTATTTTTCCTATTCAAAGATCATTCCCTAGCTCTGTGTTTTCACATCAACAATTATTTGCAGATGAAGAGATGTCAAAGGGGCTTCTTACTTACCAAACAAATCCTCCTACAACTATATATAAACTCTAGTTTATCAAGAATAGGTACGAAAAATACTTTGAATGGTTGATTAATCGTTAGAGATGGATTAGAACCAATAGTTCATTATCTAATGGATCTTTCTATTCTAATACTCTATTCGAGAGTTATCAGTATTTATCAAATCTGTTCCTATCTAATAAAATATTATTGGATCAAATGACAAAGACATTGTTGAGAAAAAATATGGCTTTTTCCAGATGAAATGAAAATTTGATTCATGTAATAGGAGAAAGATTTCCCATTCCTTAGCCAAAAAGATATGTGGCCATGGGATTAAGTGGAACAAAATTAACTGGGTAGTATAGTCATGGAAACGCTTGTTTCTACCATATTTTGGACCTTAGCTCTATGGAAGAATATGTTACTGCTGAAATACAAAAGAATTGAAATATTAGATCAAAACACTATGTATAGATGGTATGAACTGCCTAAACAAGAATTCTTGAACAACAAACAACCAGCGCAGATATTCATGACTAAGAAGTACTAGATTTTCTTTTGTATAGGACTTGAAAAGAGCGGAAGACTGGAATGCCAAAGTCACTGAATGGGTAAGTCGCCAATCTCTAGACTATGTAATGTACTTTATCTGCTGGGTTACGGGAGGACAATTTTAAAGAGGACTCCCCAATCATTAGATGAAGAAGATCACAAAGATTTTGCGATCCGCTGCCGAATTTATTCCAATTCCAAGACCTCAGATCGAATCGGTTTATCTCTTATTGAGAATTCTCATTGAATAAGAATCCTCAATATTATGCCTTGAAGAGGACTAGAACCTCCATGCTCTTTAGCATAAGATTTTGAGTCTCGCGTGTCTACCATTTCACCACCAAGGTAGCTTGAAAGTGAATCGTATTTCATGAATATGATATCTATCTAGTGTGATATATGGAATATATGACAAAAGTGGATCTATTGATTGGTCCTGTCATATAGGCCCGAGTTGGACATCCAATTGCTTCGATTTGAATTATCTGGAGAATGCAATTCCTAATATATATCAACAAGATGGACAATCAAACCTATTTCTCGATTCACTTAAAGAGGTGAATAGAGTCCCAATAAAGATATGTAAAAATTAGGTCCAATTATGCATATTCCTAATCCTAAATGGAATGTAATAATGTAGGGATCCATATATAAACATAATATCTATTAAGATAGGCCCGAATGGCCCCTTCTTCATATGAGAATGTATATAACCATATTCAGGCCTAGTCCAGTATGGAATGAATTTTTAATCATGGAATCGACTCGATCATCAGATTATAAGTTCATAACCCTAGTCCATTCCCATTTGGGGTAGAACAGATCTACTAATTCTTTGATTTTGGTTAGTAAGAGGGATCTTGACCTAAAAAATAGACCCTAGAAGCTAAAAATGGCTATCTTGAGCAATTGCAATAATCGGGTTCATTGATATTCCTGGTATAGTAGATGCTATCACACATACAATCATACTCAATTCGATGGAATTGTTTAATATTAAAGAAGATCTTCTATAATTTCGCACATGAAGGGTTATTTCTTGGTTTCGTCCGGTCATTAATAACTTAATTATTTTTAGATAATAATAGATAGAAACAACGCTTGTAAAGAGTCCTATTAAAACCAAGAAATATAGGTCTGCCTGCCATCCACACTAGAATAAGTAGAGTTTTCCAAAAAAAACCTGCTAGTGGAGGAGCACCTCCTAGGGATAAGAGACATAGGGCTAAAGAGAGAGCTAAAAAAGGATCTTTTGTGTATAATCCTGCATAATCTCAAATGTTATAAGTTCTGGTACGTAGACCAAATGATACAATGCAAGCAAAAGTTCCTAGATTCATGGAGATATAGAATATCATATAGGTTATCATGCATGTATATCCATCATTTGAGTCTCCAACAATTATTCCAATAATTACATATCCGATTTGGACGAATATGCAAGCATATGTTTCATGCTTATTTGAGTAATAGAATTGAGATTTCCCAATATCATGCTAAGAATATCTAGGATTTCAAGAAAAAGATGTCATTCGTTTGATGAAAAATAAAAAGGAATATCAAAAATTCAAGTGGCTGAAGCTGAAGAAGCTACTTTTGACGTAACAAAAAGAAAAGCAATGACTAGAGTTAGAGAGTCAGAGTCGAAAAGAGGATTTCTCACTTCTTTCTCTCATTCAAAATCGTACATAAAACTTTCATCTCACACGTCTCCTAAGTGATAAAAGAAAGAAGAACCCATTTTCTTTTTTTTATTACCATCCTCGCGTATGTATAATACTGAGTTTATTTGATTTCAAAAAAGGATTACTAATCCTTATGTTTTTGAGGAATCCTTCATCAGTGGTTTTGAATCACTGATTTTTTCAATCTTTTCGACCTTAGTTTCGTAGGACCAAGTCAGAAAGATTGAGAAATAGAACCATCTGATTTCATTCGTTCTCAATAGCCACGAGATGATCATCTTAGGGTGATCCTTTTGTTGATGGATGCTCTTATTACACTCGTAGTATCTAAAAGGATGAGAACCAACTATGTAGCATCTACATCGATAATTCAAGTATTGTATATGTCATTAGTCCGATCTTTTGTAGGAACTACCTGTAATAACGAACTTGAAAAATGGATCTATTTATCATAAAGAGATTCGTTATTCCTGACCCTGCTTTACCTTAATTATTATTTGAACAAGTAAAAGTTCTTTCTTGGTCCGAGTGGGGATACCATTTCTCTTCTTCATGTCCATGGAGTTTTGAAAAGTCCAAACATCTCAGAGATAGATAGAGAGGTAGGAATTTCTCGAACGAACAGCATTTTTTCATATATGTTAGGAGTCCATTAATGAGAATGGGTTGGGGAAAGATTGAACCCAATTCCTACGGTAATGATTATAAGCATAGTTGAAATTCCTGGGGAGTTATACATTTGTGTATTGATAAGACCATTTACTATTTCTTGAAGCTCAATCTCTCCGCCGGATGAACCATATAGCCAAGAGAAACCATGAACCAGAATAGAAGAACTTGACCCACCCACGAGTAAATATTTCATAGTAGCCTCATTACACCATACATTTTTCTTGGTATATCTAGATAATGGGTAGGAGTAAAAGCTGAAACATTCTGCGGCTACAAAGATAGTTATTAAATCATTAGCACCGCATAAAAATATTACCCCTAGAGTAGCTATTAATACGAATAAGAGAAACTCTATTATAGCCATTTTTGTACATTCAATGTACTCTACGCATAGAGGAATACATAGAGTTGAACATAATAAAATAAGAAATTGAAATATTTCATTGAAATTGTTCCTTCTTTGGAAATTTCTGAAAAAGCTAATCATAGGTTCTTCTCTCCATCGAAACAATAGGGCTGTTATGCTCATTACTAAACTTGTTGGAGAAATGAAATATAACCAAGGTATATCTTTTTTATCAGAGGTTGAATCGATCATTAGAAGAAGAATTAGGCTAAAAATTAGGATACATTCTAGGAAAATCAAACTTCCATCGAGGAGAAGCAAATGAAAGGCTTTCATGAAATGTCATGCAGAATTGAGAATGAAGTTTTCATTATGTACATGCCAGATCATGAATTAGTTACTTCTTCCAATTTTTAAAAAAAATACCAATTGTGTCAAACTTTCTATTTATGGAATAGTAACGGAATCGCCATGAATAGGATCAAACCTTATTCCATGGTATTTACATGAGGTTCCCCTTAAAGAAAGTCCTCGAGAGGGATTATTTGATCCATGATTTATGTTTCATCTTCCGTTTCCTTTTTGTTTATTTTGAAAAATATATTGATCAATTTTGATTCTTTCTTTTTCTCTTGATTCTTTTTCGATCGAGATGTATAGATTTTGTTCATGAATTAACAAAAATGTACAAAAACTCTATTTACCTCTGCCATTCTATGAGTCTCTTCCTTTTTGCGTATGGCATCGCCACTCCTTTTTGCAGCATCCATAAATTTGGAACTTAATTTGACAGCCGTATTTTGACCCACACGTTTTTGTGATGACGCTAATAACCGATGAATAGAAAGTGGTTTTGCTTGTGTGGATCCTATTTTAATGTGAACTTGATGAGTCGATCCACCCACACATCTTGCTTTTATTGTTATATCAAGAGTTACTCCACGTATTGCTTGACGTAAAATGGATAGTTGATTTATTTCTGTCTTTTGTTGAATCTTTTTCATGGCTCGATAGATAATTTTATAAGCCAATGATTTATTTTCGTGTTTTAGAATACGGTTAACCAAAATGTTAACGAATCGATTATGATAAATCGGATTGGATTTTGCTAATTTTTTTCTGCAGTACCTCGACGTGACATGAACATGAAAGGTGTTCAAGAATCAGTTTTCTTTTTATAAGGGCTAAAATCACTTATTTTGGCTTTTTTTTACCCCATATTATAGGGTGGATCTCGAAAAATATAAGAGATCTCCCTCCAAGCCATACATACGACTTTAATTGAATACGACTTTTCACAGAATTCTATATGTATCTATGAGATCAAATATGGAATTTTGTTTACTCACTTTAAATTGAGTATCTATTTCCCTCCCTTTCCTTCTAGGATTTGAAATCCTTTATTTAACATATCCATACGATTGAGTCCTTGGGTTTCTCAAATAGTATAAAAAGAAGTACTTCGATTCATTGCTATTTGACTTGGACCTATTCTAAAAAGTTGAGGTATTTCTAATTTTTTGTTGCCACGGACAAAGTCAGGGAAAACCTCTGAAATTATTTCAATATTGAACCTTGGACATATACTAGTTCTAAATTGAATCTCTTTAGAAAGAAGGTCTTTTGTCTCATGGTAGCGTGCTCCAGTCCCCATACGTAACTTTTGTTATTGGATTAACCATACACTTAACATGTTTCTATCGATTCACATGGCATTATCAAATGATACAAGTCTTGGATAAGAATCTACAACGTACTAGAATGACCTTAGTGATGATACTTTACTCTGATAGCATATAGGGTTCCTCGAACAATGTGATATCTCACACCGGGTAAATCCTTAACCCTTCCCCCTCTTACTAAGACTACAGAATGTTCTTGTGAATTATGGCCAATACTGGGTATATAAGCAATGATTTCAAATCCAGAGGTTAATCATACTCTGGCAACTTTACGTAAGGCAGAGTTTTGTTGTTTTGGTGTAATAGTGGAAAAGTTGATAGATAAGTCTCCTTTACTGCCACTCTACAGAACCGCACATGAGATTTTCACCTCATATGGCTCTTCATTTACTTCTTTCAAATTCATTGGATCCTTTTACGCATTAGAGAATCCCTCCCCCTCTTCTACTCCGCCCCGAAGAGTAGCTAGGACCAATTTAGTCACGTTTTCATAATCCAATTGAACATTGTCCATTTTTTATTATTCTCAAAGGATAAGATTATTCTCTTTACCAACCATATGCAGATCCAATCACGTTCTTATATATATAAGAAGAACAAAAGATCTTTCTTTATCAATCCCTTTGCCCCTCATTCTTCAAGAATAAGGAAGATCCTTTTCAAGTTTGAATTTGTTCATTTGGAATCTAGGTTCTTCTATTTCATAGATATTTATTATGAATATTTTCCCTCTTTTTTTTATATCATTCCTTAAGTCCCATAGGTTTGATCCTGTAGAATTTGACCCATTTTCTTATTGAACGAAATGAGAGAAATAAAGAAATAAAAGACAAGTGAGGGTTGCTCAGTTGGTTAAGCACCTTCACCCACGACCGGTAGGTCCTGGGTTCGAGTCACAATGGAGGGGAAGTGTGGAAACACTATAAATCCTCCAAAATATGGGGGTAAAAAAAAAGGAGAGAAATAAATCAGATTGATAAAAGTACCATGTGAAATCTTTGGTTTTCCCCCTTCTTCGATCCCTATCCCATAGGCACGGTGTTTGAATAAATAGAGAACCTTTTCTTTTGTACGAATTGATTTTATTCCATTTCAAATCCTTCCCAATACCTCCCAAGGAAAATCTCTAATTTGGATCCCAAATTGACTGGTTAGTGTTATCTTATCCATGCAGTTATGCACTCTTTGAATAAGAATCCATTTTCTCAAAGATCCTGGCTTTCATACTTTGGTGGGTCTCCGATATCCTTTTGATGACCTATGTTGAAGGGATATCTATCTAATCCGATCGATTGCGTAAATCTTGGGGTATCAACAAAACAGGGGAAAGTATACATAAAAGACAAACCTTTTCTATTATATTAGTAATTTCTATTATATTAGATATATTAGACTACTATATTAGATTCGTATTAGTTAGTGATCCCGAATTAGTGAGTCCTTTCTTCTGTGATGAACTGTTGGTACCTCTTTCAAATATACAACATGGATTCTAGAAATGTTGGTGGACTCTCATGTCGATTCGAATGAATCATCCTTTCCACGAAGGTAAATCTTTGCCTGCTAGGCAAGAAGATAGCAAGTTCCAAATTCTATCTTGGTAGGACATGTATTTCTATTATTATGAAATTCATAAATGAAGTAGTTAATAGTAGGGTTACCATTATCCTTTTTTGTAGTGACGAATCTTGTATGTGTTCCTAAGAAAAGGAATTTGTCCATTTTTTGGTGTCTCGAAGGGGCGTGGAAATGCATAAGAACTGTTGAATGGAAAAGAGATGTAACTCCAGTTCTTTCGGAATCGGTAGTCAATCCTATTTTTGATAAGGGCGGTTGAAAATTGAATTCGATTTTTCCTATTATTTTCATATCCAAAATAGTGCGAAAAGAAGTCTCGACTCCAACTTGTTCAAGAATAGTGGCATTCAGTTTCTCGACCCTTTGACTTAGAATTAGTTAGTTCTATTTCTCGATGGGGCGAGGAAGGGATATAACTCAGCAGTAGCATCTCACCTTGACATGGTGGAAGTCATCAATTCGAGCCTGAATATCCCTAAGCCTAATGTGAGTTTTTCTAGTTAGATTTTCTCCCCTGCTATCGTTCATTGAAAAAATGGATAAGAGGCTCGTGGGACTAACGTGAGGAGGAAGGGATGGCTATATTTCTGGGAGTGAACTCTGGGCGAATATGAAGCGCATGGATACAAGTTATGCCTTGGAATGAAAGATAATTCCAAATTCTCTTTGTCTACAAAAAAAGGTAGATATAAGTAATGCAATTATTAATTTCATGGAGAGTTCGATCCTGACTTAAGATAAACGTTGGCGTCATGCTTAACACATGCAAGTCAGATGGGAAATAGTGGTTCTAGTGGCAGACGGTGAGTAACGCATAAGAACTGCCCTTGGGAGGGGAACAACAGCTAGAAACGGCTGCTAATACCCCATAGGTTGAGGAGCAAAAGGAGGAATCTACCCGAGGAGGGGCTTGCGTCTGATTAGCTAGTTGGTGAGCCAATAGATTACTAAGGCAATGATCAGTAGCTGGCTCGAGAGGATGATCAGCCACACTGCTACTAAGACACGGCCTACACTCCTATGGGAGGTAGTAGTGGGGAATTTTTTGCAATGGGCAAAAGCCTGATGGAGCAATACCGCATGGAAGTAGAAGGCCCACGGGTCGTGAACTTCTTTTCCCAGAGAAGAAGCAATGACGGTATATAGGGAATAAGCATTATATAACTCTGTTCCAACAGCCACGCTAATACAAAGAATGCAAGCGTTATCCAGAATAATTAGGTGGCTTTTTACTTATGATGTCAAATCCCGGTGCTTAACCTTGGATAGGCAGTGGAAACTACCAAGTTGGAGTATGGTAGGGGCAGAGGGAATTTTCGGTGGAGCGGTGAAATGCGTAGAGATTGAAAAGAACACCAACGGCGAAAGCACTCTGCTATTCTAACACTGACACTAAGAGACAAAAGCTAGGGGAGCGAATGGGATTATGTACCCCAGTAGTCCTAGCCATAAATGATAAATACTAGGCACTGTGCTATTGACCCATGCAGTGTTATAGTTAATGCATTAATTATCCCACCAAAGGGGAGTAAGTTTGCAAGAATGAAACTCAAATGAATTAATGGAGGCCCACACAAGTGGTGGAGCATGTAGCTTAATTTGATGTAAAGCAAAGAACCTTACCATGGCTTGACATGACGCGAATCCTCTTAAAAGAGAGGGGTGCCTTTGGGAATGCAGACACAATTGGTGCATGGCTGTAGTCAGCTCGTACCATAAGGTGTTGGGTTAAGTCCCATAATTAATGCAAACCTCGTGTTTAGTTGCCATCATTGAGTTTGGAACCCTGAATAGACTGTCAGTGATAAGAAGGAGAAAGGTGAGAATGACGTCAAGTCATCATACCTCTTATTCCCTGTGTGACACACGTGCTACAATGGCCGGACAAAGGTTTGCGATCCCACAAAGGTGAGCTAACCCCAAAATCTCTTCCTCAATTCGTATTATAGGCTGCAACACACCTCCATGAAGCTAGAATTATTAGTAATTATCGGTCAGTCATACGGCGGTGAATTCATTCCTAGGCCTTGTACACACCACCCATCATATTATGGGAGATGACCATGCCCAAAGTCGTTACCTTAACTGCAAGGAGGGGGATGCCGAAGGCAAGGCTAGTGACTAGAGTAATGTCATAACAAGGTATCCTTACTAGAAAGTGCATCTGGATCACTTTTTTTTCAGGAAGAGCTAATGCTTGTTGGGTATTTTAGTTTGACATTGCTTCACACCGCCCCCAAAAAAGAAAGGATCTACATCTGAGTTAAACTTGGAGATGTAAGTCTTCTTTACTTTCTCGATGGTGAAGTAAGATCAAGCTTATGAGCTTATTATCCTACGTCAGAACAAGTTGATAGGACCCCTATTTTACATCTCTATGTTCCCCCCATATGGCGACATAGGGGTGAAAAAAGGAAAGAGATCGATCGGGTTTCTCTCGCTTTTGGAATAATGGGCCCCTAGTGGGAGGCTTGAACGATGGGCTATTAGCTCAGTGGTAGAGCCCTCCCCTGATAACTGTATCGTTGTTCCTAGGCTGTGAGGGATCTCAACCACATGGATAGTTCAATGTGCTCATTGGCATGTAACACTGAGATGTGGATCATCCAAGTCATATTAGCATGTCATAATCCTTCTTTTCTAACCAGTGTTTGAAACCAAAATCTTCCTCAAGAGGATAGATGGGGCAATTCGGGTGTGATCCAATGTAGATCCAACTTTCTATTCACTTGTGGGATTCAGATAGTTCGGGGGGGGGGGGACTACCACGGCTCCTCTCTTCTCAAGAATCCATACATCCCTTATTAGTGTATGGATAGCTATCTCTCAAGCAAAGGTTTAGGTTTGTCCTCAATGGGAAAATAAAATGGATCACCTAACAACACATCTTCACAGACCAAGAACTATTAGATCACCCCTTTCATTCTAGGGTGATAGAGGGATCATACCATTTGAGCCATTTTTTTCTTAACTAGAAATCGAAATGCGAGAAGGTTTGAAAAAGGATATTATAGTGTCTAGGGTTAGGACAAGAGGTCTATTAAGGCCTTTTTTTCTCTTCGGAGTTATATCACAAAGATTTGCCAAGGTAAGAAAGAAGGGGGGAACAAGCACACTTAGAGAACGCAGTACAACAGAGAGTTGTATGTTACATTCGGCAAGGATGAATCGCTCCCGAAAAGGAATCTATTAATTCTCTCCTAATTGGTTGGATCGTAGGTGCAATAATTTAATTCAAGGGAGAGGTATGTGGTTCAAGTACAGGATGGCCCAGCTGTGCCAGGGAACAGAATAGAAGAAGCATCTGACTACTTCATTCATGCTCTACTTGGCTCAAGTAGATATAACTCAATTGGTAGAGCTCCGCTCTTATAATTGGATAGTTATGATTATGGGTTGGATATCTAATTGTCAAGGCGGTAATGATAGTATCTTGTACCTGAACTGGTGGCTCACTTTTTTCAAGTAATGTGGAAATGGACCCAAAAGTACCACTGAAAGACTCTACTGAAACAAACATGGGCTGTCAAGAACATAGAGGAGATAGGATGGGCAGTTGGTCAGATCTAGTATGGATCATACATGGACGATAATTGGAGTCGGTGGCTCTCCCAGGGTTCCCTCATCTGAGATCTCTGGGGAAGAGGATGAAGTTGGACTTTGCGAATGTCTTAATGCACTATCTCCCTTCAACCCTTTGAGCGAAATACGGCAAAAGAAAGGAAGGAAAATCCATGGACCGACCCTATTATTTCAACCCTATAATAACTACGAGATCACCCTAAGGAAGCCTTCGGCATCCAGGGGTCACAGACCGACCATAGAACCTTGTTCAATAAAGGGAATGCATTAGTTGTTTGCTCTCAAGTTGGGCAGCAAGGATCAGAGATGGGCAATGACTCATTCTTAAAACCAGCGTTCTTAAGACCAAAGAGTCGGGCAGAAGGGGGGGAAAGCCCTCCATTCCTAGTTCTCCTGTAGTTGGATCCTCCAAAACCACAAGAATCTTTAGATAGAATGGAATTCCAACTCAGCTTTTTTTGAGTGAGATTTTGAGAAAGTTGTTATTTAGAGAGCACAGTACGATGAAAGTGGTAAGTTGTGTTCGAGGGGAGTTATTATCTATCATTAGCCTCTATGGTAGAATCATTCAGGGGACCTGAGAGGCGGTGGTCTACCCTATGGTGGATGTCAGCAGTTCGAGTCTGCTTATCTCCAACTTGTGAACTTAGCCAATACAAAGCTTTATAATAGCACCCAAATTTTCTGATTTGGCAGTTCGATCTATGATTTATCATTCATGGACTTTGATAAGATCCATCCATTTAGCATCACCTTAGGATGGCATAGCCTTAAAAGTGAAGGGTGAGGTTCAAATGAGGAAAGGCTTATGGTGGATACCTAGGAAATCAAAGACAAGGAAGGGCGTAGTAATTGATGAAATGCATCAGGGAGTTAAAAATAAGCATAAATCTGGAGATACCTGAATAGGGAAACCTTTCGAACTGCTGTTGAATCCATAGGCAAGAAAGAGACAAACTGGTAAACTGAAACATCATAGTAGCCAGAGGAAAAGAAAGAAATAGCGATTCCCATAATAGGGGCGAGCAAAATAGAAGCAACCTTAATCGTTAAAATTAAGTTATGGGAGAGCAATACAAGTATCATGCTGCTAGGTAAAGCAGCCTGAATATTACACCCTAGATGGCGAAAGTCCAGCAGCCGAAAGAATAACTAGCTTATGCTCTAACCCAAGTAGCATGGGGCACGTGGAATCCCATGTGAATCAACAAGAACCACCTTGCAAGGCTAAATACTCTTGGGTGACTGATAGCAAAGTACTACCGTGAGGGAAGGGTGAAAAGAACCCCCGTCGGGGAGTGAAATAAAACATGAAACCACAGGCTTCCAATCAGTGGGATGAGCCAGGTATCTGACTGCATACCTATTGAAGAATGATCCATGACTCATAGGTAGTGGCTTGGTTAAGGAAACCTACTAGAGCCATAACGAAAGTGAGTCTTCATAAGGAAATTGTCACTTCTTATGGACCCAAAGTTGGGTGATCTATCCATGACCAGGATGAAGCTTGGGTGAAACTAAATGGAGGTCCTAACCGACTGATGTTGAAGAATCAACTGATGATTTATGGTTAGGTGTGAAATCCCACTCGAACTTAGAGCTAGTTGGTTCTCCCCAAAATGCGTAGAGTCACAACAGTTGACTGGATATCTAGGGGTAAAGCACATTTTTGGTACGGGCCACGAGAGCGGTACAAAATTGAGGCAAACTCTAAATACTAGATATGACCTCAAAATAACAGAGGTCAAGGTCAGCTAGTGATACTATAAGGGAAAAACTTCATCGTCAAGAAGGAAACAACCTAGATCACCAACTAAGGCCCCTAAATGATTCTCAATGATAAAGGAGGTAGGGGTGCTGAGACAACTAGGAGGTTTTCCTAGAAGAATCCACCCTGGAAATAGTGTGTAATAGATTACTGATCGAGTGCTCTTACGCCGAAGATGAATAGGGCTAAGCGATCTGCCAAAGCTATGCGATGTAAAAATACATCGGTAGGAGAGCATTCCACCTTAGAGAGAATCTTCCACGCGAGTGGTGGTGGATGAAGTAGATGTAAGAATGTCGACTTGATTAACAAAAACATTGGTGAGAATCTAATGCCTCGAAAATCTAAGGGTTCCTCCGCAAGGTTCATCTATAGAGGGTGAGTCAGGGCCTAGGATAAGGCAGAAAGGCATAGTCGATGGACAACAGATGAATATTCCTATACTACCCCTTGTTAGTCCCAAGGGACGGAGGAGGCTAAGTTAGCCAGAAGATGGATATTGATTCAAGAATGTAAGGTTTCCCAGCTTCTTCAGGGTAAGAAGGCGTAGACATAATGCCTCGAGCCAATGTTCGAATACCAAACTCTATAGCGTTGAAGTAACCCATTCCAAAACTCCCAAGAATAGCTCGAACAACTTTCAGTAAGAGGGTACCTGTACCCAAAACTGACACAGGTGGGTAGGTAGAGAATACCTAGGGCGAGAGACAACACTCTCTAAGGAACTCGGCAAAATAGCCCCGTAATTTTGGGAGAAAAGGTGCCTCCTCACAAAGGGGGTTGCAGTGACTAGGCAAGGGCGACTGTTTACCAAAAACACAGGTCTCCGTAAAGTCATAAGACCATGTATGAGGGATGACAGCTTCCTTATGCCAGAAGGTCAAGAAAGTTGGTGACCTGATGACAGGAGAGCCAGCGACCGCAGTCCCAATGAACGGCAGTCGTAACTATAACGGTCCTAAGGTATCAAAATTCCTTGTTGGGTAAGTTTCAACCTGCATGAAAGGTGTAATGATCTGGGAACTGTCTCGGAGAGAGGTTCGGTGAAATTGACATATTTTTAAAGATGCAGACTACCTGCACCTGGACAGAAAGACCCTATGAAGCTTCACTGTTCCTTGGGATTGGCTTTGGGCCTTTCTTACACAGCTTAGGTAGAAGGCAATGAAGGCATCCTTCAAGGGGGCCCGAGCCATCGGTGCAATACTATTTTGGAAGGGTTAGAATTCTAACCTTATGTCAGGACCTACGGGCCAAGGGACACTCTTAGGTAGACAGTATCTATGGGGTTTAGGCCTCCTAAAAGGCAATGGAGGCATGCAAAGGTTTCCTTAGGCCGGACAGAGATTGGCCCTAGAGTGTAAAAGTAGAAAAGAACTTGACTGCAAGACCCACCCATCGAGCAGGGATGAAAGTCGGCCTTAGTGATCCAACGGTTCTGAGTGAATGGTCTGTTCCTCAATGGATAAAAGTTACTTTAGGGATAACAGGCTGATCTTCCCCAAGAACTCACATCGATGGGAAGGTTTGGCACCTCGATGTTGGCTCTTCGCCACTTGGGTTGTATTATGTTCCAACAGTTAGGCTATTCACCAATTAAAGTGGTAAGTGAGCTGGGTTCAAAACATCGTGAGATAGTTTGGTCCATATCAGGTGTGGGTGTTAGAGTACTAAGAGGACCTTTCCCTAGTACGAGAGAACCGGGAAGGACGCACCTTTAGTGTATAAGTTATCATGCCCACGATAAATGTTGGGTAGCCAAGTGATAAATGGATAACTGGTGAAAGCATCTAAGTAGTAAGCCTACCCCAAGATGAGTGCTCTGTTATTCCGACTTCCCCAGAGCTTTCGATAGCACAACCAAGACAACAATAGGTTCTCTACGGATGGAGCGACAAAAGTGTTTTTGAGAATTCAAGAGAAGGTCACAGGGAGACAAGCCGTTTATCATTATGATAGGTGTCAAGTGGAAGTGTAGTGATGTATGCAGCTGAGGCATCCTAGCTGACTAGTAGACTCGAACCATGTTCCTACATGACCTGATCAATTCAATCAGGCAAACGCCATCTATTTTCATTATTCAAATCTTTGAGAACACAAAAAAACTATTGTTCAACTATTTGGCAACATGAAAAAACCAAAAGATCTGCCCTCCCTCTCTATCTATCCAAGGTATGGAAGGGTAGAGGCCTTTGGTGTCTCCTCAAGTCAAGAATTGGGGACTCATAATCACTAGCCAATATGCTTTTCTCTCATGCCTTTTGTCACGCCCCGGAAGGGTACCCTATGCATGGCCGTCACTCAAAAGCCATTTCTGGCCTCCAAGCGAACCACCTGGTCCAGTCAAACATTCATTCAAACACATTCTCTCAGCGGAAGACTCAATCAATGAAGTACTATTCATAATTTAGGGCCAAAGTCCAAATAACTATCAATTCAACAAACAGTTATAGAAGAACTACTCAAAAGAACAGTCTAACATTTCTATGCTCCGGTCTATGAAGCCTCTATCAATAATCTAGGAGGTTCCAATGACAAGCCCATGGCTACCAACAATCAAAATAAAGGAAACAACACAAAACTATACAGGAAAGCTCAAGATCCTTCGGAAACTAGGAGGACTCACCAACTAGCTGGGAGTGTGTAGATCTTTAACGGTGCGCCGGTTGATGATCTCTAGTACCTATCTCTACATCATAAAATGATGCAGGTCAAATAGCGTCAGTACATGGAATGTACGAGTATATAAAATGGCCAAATGAAACAACATCAGAAAGGACCAAATCAACTCGGGAATCTCAACTCAGAAAGAAGTACAACTCAACAAGCGTCCTAAGTCTAAGCAAGAATATAGTTTAGATGGGAAAAAATCGCATACAATTCAACTCATTCCAACTCAGAGTACTATCAAGACCTATGTGGGAGTTTCTCTTATCCGACAACCATCACTTATGAGCCAGTGACAGTACAACAAACTGAAGTTGTTGCTGCATCCGTTCATACTTTTCCAGGGTATGATCGAATCAACCAATCATGGATCTAATCCAACCAAGTCCTATAATATCAGGACAATAATTTTGGGGAAGCATCCGACTTTAACGGTTCAATCCCCTCCTATATTTGGCGACGTAGTTATTGGGTTTGAGTATGGACTATACTCTTTCCCAATTCGGTGCTCGATACTCCTCACAAGACTCAATGCTCATAAAACTCCATCTAATTAACTCAATCAAATCATATCGACAAGTCTCATTTAGAACCTTCTCAACTCATCAACTCTATCACCATCAAACATCTCCGAATCATACTATCCGACCGATTCCAATCATATCATTCAAGAGTAAATTTAAATATACATTTATGGCATCATACAAACATATCCAACCATTTCTTTATTCATTTAACATATCTTTGGAACTCATCACAACTCCAAGGTTTTAGACCAACAATTTAAAATGAACAACATAGTTAAGAGAATTAGCATTTTTGTCATAATCCACATAGTTAAGAAAATAAATAAAGCATGTTTAACAACTCATCTTCATCAACTCATACTCACACGAAGGTTCTTTCTAGAAATTTCTTGTCTCAACAACATCAACATAACAAGAATCACATTAATGGATGACAAGACTCATTTGGACATAGGCCAATCAATAAACTTCATTCTTATGAACATTTAACCTCAAAGAAAGTGTAGGGCACATAGGTGGAATCAACCCATGTTTTGAGTAGCCTTACATACCTTAGATTAGATTTTGAAGAAACCTTGTTGTTGGGTCTTCAATGGGAACTTGAACTCTTGAAGCTCTTGGAGGCACTTCTTGTTGGAGAAGGATTTGGAGAAGAAGAAGAAGAACAAGAAGAGAGGGATTTCTAGGGCTTTTAGAGAGAGAGAGATTGAAAATGGTCCCAAAAATGCCCCAAGGCTATGTATATATAATTTAGGGAAATACCCAAATTGCCCTTTCTCCAAAAATCTAGAAAATAGGCCAAAACACCCGTGGCGCATCGCGCTACTGTGGCGCCAAGTTGAATAGGCTAAAAACCTGCACATCTATTAGTGGCGCATCGTGCCAAGGACCAAACTACTGTGGCTATTTTATTGCGTGATAGTGGCGCATCGCGCCCTTATAGTGCCAAGCCCAAGTTTTCTGGTTTCTAGAAAATAGTCTTGAAAACCCTGCACATCTCGTAGTGGCGCAGCGCGCTAGGGACCATACTACTGAGGCTTGTTCCTATGGCGTTGGAAAGAAGACTCGACGACCTTTAACTTAATAGGTCGTAGGCTACCCAGATTTTTGTCTTTCAAAAGATAGGGTCATTAAAAGTTGACCGCTTATGCGAACTCATCCTAAAACTTAGCCACGACGAATCTTTTGGACTTAGCTTGGTCCTTGGGGTCTTTTGTGACCCCACATCACCTCTAACACTTTTCAATTTCTCAGGGACTCATGCATATACTTCACAATAATAGAGTTCGACCCTACACGAATATAAGAAAGGTCTAAATCTTAGGGAAAATTTTTGGAGGGTGTTACAATATCTCCCTCTTGGGATCATTCGTCCTCGAATGACGAGTAAACCAAGAATGGAATTTGGGGTAAAAATCACAATCAGAATTCAGTCAATCAACCAATCAATTTCTCAAATAAAAATTTCTATCCAAACTCAAAATGCATAAATGAATTCAAGTCAAGGGAATGAGCATTACCTTCAACATTCTCATTGGTAGGCACGAATAGATGGGGATATTTAGATTTCATATCTTTCTCCGCTTCCCATGTTGCTTCCTCAACAAACTGATTCCTCCACAGGACTTTGACTGAGGCGCTCTCTTTGTTTCTCAATTTGCAAATTTGACGATCAAGAATTTAGACCGGAACCTCTTCATAGGATAAGTTATCCTTAACTCCAATACTATCAATGGGGACTACCAACGAGGGATCGCCTAAGCACTTCTTCAATATCGAAACGTGAAATACCGGATGAATAGAGGTGAGCTCCGAGGGTAACTCCAACTCATAGGAGACACTCCCAAACCGCCTCGCAATCTGGTAAAGATCAATATATTGAGGACTAAGCTTTCCCTTCCTTCCAAACCTCATGACACCCTTCATGGGTGACACTTTCAAATACACCCAATCATCCACCTCAAACTTCAAGTCTCTTCTCCTCACATCGGTGTAAGATTTTTGGCGGCTTTTGGCTGTCTTTAGCCTATCTTGAATAACTCTCACCTTCTCTATGGCTTGGTGAACAAAATCAGGCCCAATCAACTCAGCTTCACCCACCTCAAATCACCCAATGGGTGATCTACACCTTCTCCCATACAAAGCTACACAAGGAGCCATTTGAATGCTTGCATGATAGCTATTATTATATGCAAACTCTATGAGAGGTAAGTGATCATCCCAATTTCCTTTGAATTCAAGCACACAGGCTCTCAACATATCCTCCAATGTCTGAATGGTGCGCTCCGCTTGACCATCTGTCTGGGGATGAAAGGTCGTACTAAGGTTCACCTTTGAACGCAGTCCCTTCTGGAAAGATCTCCAAAATTGGGAAGTGAATTGAGCTTCTCAGTTTGAGATGATAGACAAGGGGACCCCATGCAACCTGACAATCTCCTGTATATATAATTTTGCATAATTCTCTACGGTGTCAGTAGTCTTAACTGCCAAGAAGTGAGCTGATTTCGTCATTCTATCCATAATCACCCAAATCAAATCATGTTACTTCCGGGACTTTAGCAAACCTGTGATAAAGTCCATATTAATCATCTCCCACTTCCTTTCTGGGATTTCCATATTTTGAGCTAAACCACATGGCCTTTGATGCTCAACCTTCACCTGTTGGCAATTTGGGCACTTGGAAATAAACTCCGCAATATCTCTCTTTATCCCACTCCACCAATAAACTTCCTTCAAGTCGTGATACATCTTTGTAGATCCAGGATGAATAGAGTATCTGGAACTATGCACTTTGGCCATAATCCTTCCTCGAACATCATCGACATCTAGTACGCACAATCTATTTTGGTACCTTAACACACCATCTCCCCCTTTGGTTAAAACCATCACCTCCTATTTGTGAACAACTTCCTTCAACTGGAGGAGGATGGGATCTTGGTCTTGTTTTTCTTTTACCTCTGCCACGAGTGAGGATGCAGCCCTATCTTGAACATTAACTCCACCTTTATTGTTCTCTTCAAGACGAGCTCCCAATCGGGCTAATTTGTGCACCTCTCTAGCCAATTCTTTCCTTCCCTCCTCCATATGGGCAGTGCTACCCATAGACAACTTGCTAAGAATATCAGCAACAACATTAGCTTTACCTGGATGGTAGAGGATGCTCATATCATAGTCTTTGAGTACCTCGAGCCATCTTCTTTATCTCAGGTTGAGTTCCTTTTGGCTGAATACGTATTATAAACTCTTGTAATAGGTGAACACATCAACATACACTCCATACAAGTAGTGGTGCTAAATTTTAAGCACAAATACCATAGCTGCCAGCTCAAGGTCATGAGTTGGGTAATTTCTCTCGTGAACCTTAAGCTGTCTTGAAGCATAAGCTATCACCTTTCCCTTCTGCATCAGTACACAGCCCAAACCAACTCTAGATGCATCACAATAGATCACAAAACCCTCTATTCCATTGGGCAAAGTTAGAACAAGAGCAGTGGTTAGCTTGGTCTTCAATTTCTAGAAACTCTTCTCACAAGCATCGGACCATTGGAACTTAGCCTACTTTTGGGTCAGTTTGGTCAATGGTGATGATATGGATGAGAATCCCTCTACAAACATTCGATAATAGACATCAAAACCTAAGAAGCTCCTGATCTCTGTTGGGGATGTGGGTCTGGGCCAATTTTTCAGTGCCTCAATCTTCTGATCATCAACCCGAATACCATCTCCAGATATAATATGGCCTAGAAAATCCACTGACGCAAGCCAAAATTCATATTTGGAGAACTTTGTATACAATACCTGGTCTTTCAATATTTGTAAGATGACTCTAACATGATGGGCGTGCTCCTCCTTATTCTTGGAGTAAACCAAAATATCATCTATGAATACAATCACAAACATATTAAGATATGGTTTAAATACTCGGTTTATGAGATCCATAAAAGCGGTGAGGGCATTAGGCAACTCGATGGACATCACCAAGAATTCAAAGTGGCTATAGCGGGTCTGAAAAGCTGTCTTTGGGATATCACACTCCCTTACCTTCAACTAATAGTAGCCCAATCTTAGGTCTATCTTTGAGAAATAAGTTGCACCCTAAAGTTGATCAAATAAGTCATCTATTCTGGGAAGAGGGTATTTATTCTTTATGGTGACCTTGTTCAACTGCTTGTAGTTAATATACATTCTAAGGGACACATCATTCTTTCTCACAATTAGGACCGGAGCACCCCATAGTGAGACACTCAGCCTAATGAATCCCTTATCTAACAAGTCTTTCAACTGTTCTTTCAACTCTTTCAACTCAGTTGGAGCCATTCTATATGGAGGGATTGAGATAGGCTGGGTATCAGGAAGGACATCAATCCCAAAGTTGATCTCCTTATCAGGAGGGACTCTAGGAAGATCTTCAGGAAAGACATCAGGGAACTCATTGACAATCGGAACAAACTCAAGGGATGGAGACTCAATACTATCATCTTTCACTCGGACAAGGTGATACATATACCCTTTTGATATTAGCTTCTTGCCCCTATGGTAGGAAATAAACTTACCCTTAGGCATAACAGGACTACCCTTCCACTTATGATAGCCTTATTCGGGAATTTGAACTCGACAATCTAAGTTCTACAATCAATGGAGGCATAACAGACATAAAGCCAGTCCATGCCAAGGATCACATCAAAATCAACCATGTCTAACTCAACTAAGTTAGCTAAGGTATCCCTGTGATAAATTGACACAGTGCAATCTCTATACACTCTCTCAGTTAAGACAGAATCACTGACAGGAGTAGCTACACTGAAAGGCTCAAGGAGACACTCATGGATTATATCAAACTTACTTGCCACGTAAGGAGTCACAAAAGATAGTGTGGCACTCGGATCCATCAAAACATAATAGTTAAGAAAAAGGACTTGAATCATACCCGTCATGACGTTTGGAGAGTTCTCCTGATCTTTGCGACTACCCATGGCATATAGATGGTTTGTGCCCCCACTCGTACCTGAAGTAGTGCCCCTCTGATTACCTCTAGCTAGCGGTGCGGTGGTAGAAAACTGGGATCTATCTCCCCAAGTTGGACACTCCTTCTAAAAGTGGTCCATTTAGCCACACTTATAACAACCAGCCCTTCCCGCTCTACACTCTCCCAAGTGGAGCTTACCACACTTGCCGAATGACGACTTCCCTTTCAAACCTTGACCTATGCTAGCCTAGGATTAAGAACCCTGGGGTCTGAAATTTTGGCGACTCTATCCCTACCGATCATACATGCTCTGCGGCATAGGTGCACTTAAGGTGGACGAGGCATAGTGGGAAGGCCTCTTCTGGAAGAAGGACCTGTTGCCCTTATTCTGCTTATGTTCATTCTCATGCCCAGCTGATCTTGCCTTCTTGCTCAGATGCTCCTCTCTGTCTTTTCTCTTCTCATCCTCCACCTGTTGAGCATACACCATTAATCTTGAAATATCCATATTAGAGATTAACAATGCCGCTTTGCACTCCTTCTTCACATGTCTTCCCAAACCGAAGACAAATTTCCTCATCTTCGACATCATATCTGGGATCATCTCTGGAGCATACCTAGACAACTGGATGAACTTCAGGCTGTACTCCTTAATAGTTATGCCTTCTTGTTTCAGATTCACAAACTCCTCCACTTTCGCCTCCCTTAATTCTCGAGGAAAGAAGTGGTCAAGAAAGGCTCCCTCAAATTCATCCCAAATAGCAGGTTCAGCATCCTCACCTCTACCTTATTCCCATTAGTTATACCAGATGTTTGCCACATCCTTGAGCTGGTAGGACACCAACTCAACCCTCTCAATCTCCATAGCATGCATAGCTTTCAAGATTTTCCACATCTCATCAATAAAATTTTGGGGATCTTTATCAACTTTAGACCCTATGAATGCCGGCAAATTCATCCTCAGAAAGTCTTGAATTCTGGCGGCGGCAGATGGCTCTTAGGAACTAGAGCTAAGAGTTGGCGAACTCTGGTTACCATTTTGGGCAGCCACTAATTGAGTGAGCATAGCAATCGCCCCTCAAAAGTCTGCCTCTGAAGTTGGTGCAGGTGGAGTAGTAGGCACTTGAGGTGCCTCAGCATCCTTGCAGGTCGGCCCCTAGCCCTCGGTGGGTGTACTTCTGACTGAGGTATCTCTATGTTATCAGCATTTCTCTGGCTGACCGTACGTTTAGGAGGTATTGTCTGGAACGTATAAATACACGAATTAGAAAAGAGTTTTATAAAGTTTAACTCTATCGCACGAATTCAGAGTATGAAAGAAGTGAAATAATTCTTAATGTCTTATAGCCTCCTGATAATAAGTGTGGTGCACAACACACCCATAAGCAAAACTCTACTAGACACGGCTTCATAGACTCCCTAGGACTCTTGAACTCTGTGCTCTGATACCATGTTTTTCATGCCCCGGGAGGGTACCCTAGGCATGGCCGGCACTCAAAAGCCATTTCTGGCCTCCAAGCGAACCACCTGGTCCAGTCACACATTCATTCAAATATATTCTCTCAACAGAAGACTCAATCAATGAAGTACTATTCATAATTTAGGGCCAAAGTCCAAATAACTATCAAATCAACAAATAGTTATAGAAGAACTACTCAAAAGAACAATCTAACATTTCTACGCTCTAGTCTATGAAGCTGTAACACCCCTCAAAATTTTCCCCTAGAATTCAAACCCTTATTATATACGAGTAGGGTCAAACTCGAGTATTGAGGAGTGTATACATGAGTTGAGATGAGTCTTTGAGAATTTGAGCAGGGTTAGAGGTGAGGTGGGGTCATGAAGGACCCCTAGGATCAAATTAAATCCAAAAGATTCATCGTGGCTAAGTTTGGGTAAGAGTTCGCATAAAGGGTCGTCTTCTAACGACCTTATCTTTTGAAAGGCGATAATAAAGGTGGCCCACGACCCACCAAATTAAAGGTCGTTGAGACTTCTTTCCAAAGCCACTAAGAATGTAAATTTTGCAGCTCAGAGTCGAAAGGTATGGCGATCCTAAGTTGAACGAGCACAACAGAGATTTTCAGGCCTGGGGTTCAACTACTGGAAATCTGGGCTTGGCACCATAGTGGCGCGATACGCCACTATCGCACCAGAAACATGACTTAGTAGTTTGTCCCCTGGCGCGATGCGCCGCTAAAAGTTGTGCAGGGTTTTTTAGGCCAAATTTCAAGAACTCAGAAAATATAGCCTTGGCGCTATAAGGGTGCGATGCGCTACTATCGCGCCAGAAACATCCCTCAGTAGTTTGGTCTCTGGCGCGGTGCACCACTGTGAGGTATGCAGGTTTTAGGCATAATTGGCCTGGCGCTGCAATGGCGTGACGCGCCACAATCACGCCAGGTGCATTTTTAGCCAATTTCAGAACTTTTGAGGAGGGGCAATTTGGGAACTTACCCAATTTATATATGTATTGCCTTTGGTCTTTTGGGAACACATTTCTCAGCCTCACTCTCTCTCTAAAAAGCCCTAGGAACTTCTCTCTCTCTCTTTTCTTCTTCTTCCCCATTTCCAACAAGAAGAGTTCCAAGAGCTTCAAGATTTGAGTTCTCCATTGAAAACCCAATATCAAGGTTTTCTTCAAGTCTTCATTAAGGTATGTAAGGCTATCCAAAACATGGGTTGAGTCTACCCATGTGCCCTACTCTTACCTTGAGGTTAGATGTTCATGAAAATAGAGTTTCTTGGTATGGTTTATGTTTGTATGAACTTTGTCTCCTATTTATTTGATGCTATATGTGTTGATGTTGTTGAGCTAAAAAGTCCCTAAAATCCTTCATGTTAGTATGAGTTGATGGAGATGACTTGTTGTTATGTCTTGTTGATCTCTTTAGCCATGTGATTATGTTGCTTAAGTCAATTTCCTTAAATGTGCTATTCTACTTGAATTGTTGAGCTGAAGTCATAGAGTTGTGCTGAATCTTGAGGAAATGTCATAAATGTTTATCTAAATGAGGCTTGATTGAGTTGATTTGAGGATGGAATTGACGAGTGGACAAGGTCCTAAATGAGACTTGCCATTATGACTTAATTGAGTTGAAATGAGAACCGAGTGGATGAGGTGGAAATGTACCACATAAAACTAGACATGAGGGCTTGTTTGAGATGATTGGAGGAGTTTTATAAGCATGGAGTCATGGGAGGAGTATCGAGCACCGAGGTGGGTAAGAGTACAGTCCATACTCAAACCCTAGAAACTATGCTGCCAACG
This sequence comes from Solanum dulcamara, assembly GCF_947179165.1. Taxonomy (NCBI): domain Eukaryota; kingdom Viridiplantae; phylum Streptophyta; class Magnoliopsida; order Solanales; family Solanaceae; genus Solanum; species Solanum dulcamara. The sequence goes on from NC_077239.1 coordinate 19,306,739, forward strand.
TAGGTAGGGATGGAACCGTTAAAGTCGGATGCTTCCCTTGGGATCGAACTATTAAAGTCGGATGTTTCCTATTTTTATTGTCCTGAAATGATAGGACTTGACTAATCGATGGTATCCATGATTAGGGAGGCGTTCATGCCTTGGCAAGGTATGGACGGACGTGGCAATAACGTCTGATTGTTGTACTATCACTGGCTCATAGGTGATGGTTGTCGGTTAAGAGAAACTCCCATTTAGGTCTTGATAGTGCTCTGAGTCAGTTGAGTTGAGTGGTTTATGAGTTAGTCCCGTCTAAACTATTCTTGTTAGACTTAGGATATTTGAGTGAGTTGTCCTATATTTATATATATATATGAGTTGAGGTGCTGAGTTGATGTTGATGTCTTCTTGATGTTTGTTTCATCCGGTCATTTTACATACTCGTACATTCCATATACTGACGCCATTTGTCCTGCGTCATTTCATGATGCAGAGACAGGTACCAGGGGTCACCAGCCGGCGCTCCCTTGAAGATCTAGATATATTCCCAGCTAGTTGGTGAGTCCTCCTAGTTTTCCGGAGGATGTTGAGCTTTGTTGTACAATTTTGTTGTTGTTTCTTCTTATTTTGGATTATTGGTAGCCATGGGCTTGTCATTGGCACCTTCTAGACTTTGATAGAGGCTTCATAGACTAGAGTGTGGGAAGGTTGGACTGTTATTTTGAGGAGTCCTATTTTTCTTGTTTTGTTGAGTTGAATATGTTTGGTCTTTGGCCCTGCAATGTGAATAGTATGCTATGATTAACCCCTCCTTTGGGTGAGTGTGATTGAATGATGAGGTTACTGAATCAGGTGGTTCACTTGAAGGTCAGAAATGGCTTTCAAATGTCGGTCACGTCTAGGGTACCCTCCCGGGGCATGAAAAACATGGTATCAGAGCCCAGAGTTCAAGTGTCCTAGGGAGTCTATAAAGCCGTATCTAGTAGAGTCTTGCTTATGGGTATGTTGTGCACCACACTTATAAGCAAAAGGCTATAGGACATTAGGAATTGTTTCACTTCTTTTATACTCTAACTTCGTGCGATAGAGTTAAACTCTATAAAACTCCTTTCTAATTCGTGCGTTTGTACGTTACAGATAATGCCTCCTAAACGTACGTCTAGCCAGAGAAATGTTTACAATGCTGAGATGCCCCAATTGGAGGTACGCCCAGCAAAGGCTAGAGGCCTACCCGCAAGGTATGCGGAGGCACCCCAAGTGCCTGCTACTCCGCCTACACCCACATCAGAGGCAGAATTCCGAGAGGCGATTGCCATGCTCACTCAATTAATGGCTGCCCGGAATGGTAACCAAAGTTCGCCGGCTCTCAGCTCTAGTTCCCAAGACCCATCTGTTGCCACTAGAATTAGAGACTTTCTGAGGATGAATCGACCGTCATTCACGGGTTCTAAGGTCGATGAAGATTCCCAAAACTTTATCGATGAGATGTGGAAGATTCTGAAAGCTATGCATGCTACGGAAATCGAGGGGGCTGAGTTGGTGTCTTATTAACTCAAAGATATGGCAAACATTTGGTATAACCAATGGGAACAGGGTAGGGGTGAGGATGCTGAACCTGTTAGATGGGATGAATTTGAGGGAGCCTTCCTTGACCACTTCTTTCCCCGAGAATTGAGGGAAGCGAAAGTGGAGGAATTTGTAAATCTGAAACAAGAAGGCATGACCGTTAAGGAGTATAGCCTGAAGTTCATCCAGTTAGGGAGGCATGTGAAGAAGGAGTGCAAAGCAACATTATTGATCTCAGATATGGATATTTCCAGATTAATGGTGTTTGCTCAACAGGTGGAGGAGGAGAAAAGAAAAGACAAAGAAGAGCACCTAAGCAAGAGGGTAAAATCAGCAGGCCATGAGAGTGAACAGAGGCAAAACAAGGGCAACAGGTCCTTCTTCTAGAAGAGGCCTTCCAATTATGCCTCATCTACTGCCAGTGCACTTATGCCGCAGAACAGGTACGATCGGGAGGGACAGAGTCGTCAGAATTTCAGACCCCAAGGTTCTCAATCCCAGGACAGTGTAAGTCAAGATTCAAGGGGAAAGCCACCATGCGGCAAGTGTGGTAGGCTCCACTATGGAGAATGTAGAGCGGGAAGGGTTGGTTGCTATAAATGTGGTCAAATGGACCATTTTCAGAGAGAGTGTCCAACAGGGGGAAACAGAGTCCAGCATTCTTCCATCGCACCGCCGGCTAGGGGTAATCAGAGGGGTACTACTTCCGGTACCAGCGGAGGTACAAATCGTTTATATGCTATGGGTAGTCGCCAAGATCAAGAAAACTCTCCAAACGTCGTAACGGGTGTGATTCGAGTCTCTTCTCTTGATTGTTATATGTTGATGGATCCAGGAGCCACCTTATATTTTGTGACTCCTTATGTGGCTAGTAAATTCAATAAAGTTCCTGAATATCTTCGTGAGCCCTTTTGTGTAGCTACTCCTATCGGTGATTTTGTCTTAGCTGAGAGAGTCTATAGAGATTGCATTGTGTCGATCCATCACAGGGACACCTTGGCCGACCTAGTTGAGTTGGACATGGTCGATTTTGATGTGATTCTTGGCATGGACTGGCTTTATGTCTGTTATGCCTTTATTGATTGTAGAACTCAGGTTGTCAAATTCAAATTCCCGAACGAGGCTGTCATAGAGTGGAGGGGTAGTCCTGTTATGCTTTGGGTTAAGTTTATTTCTTACCTTAAGGCCAGGAAGTTAATCTTAAAAGGGTGTATTTATCACCTTGTCCAAGTGAAAGATGACAATACTGAGTCTCCATCCCTTGAGTCGGTTCTGATTATAAATGAATTTCCGGATGTCTTTCCTGAAGATCTGCATGGAGTCCCTCCTGATAGGGAGATTGACTTTGGGATTGATGTTCTTCTTGATACTCAGCCTATCTCAATTCCTCCTTATAGAATGGCCCCAGCTGAGTTGAAAGATTTGAAGGAGCAGTTAAAGGCTTGTTAGATAAGGGATTTATCAGGACGAGTGTCTCACCATGGGATGCTCCGGTCCTATTTGTTCGAAAGAAGGATGGGTCCCTTAGAATGTGTATCGACTACAGGCAACTAAACAAGGTCGCTATAAAGAATAAGTACCCTTTCCCCAGAATAGATGATTTATTTGACCAACTTTAGGGTGCCAGATGTTTCTCAAAGATAGACTTGAGATTCGGCTACCATCAGTTGAAGGTGAGGGAATGTGATATTCCGAAGACTGCTTTTCGGACTCGTTATGGACACTTTGAATTTTTGGTCATGTCCTTCGAGTTAACTAATGCCCCCCACAGCTTTCATGGATCTCATGAACCGAGTGTTTAAGCCGTATCTTGATATATTTGTGATTGTATTCATAGATAATATTCTGGTCTACTCCAAGAATGAAGAGGAGCACGTCTATCATCTTAGAGTCGTTTTACAAACCTTGAGAGACTAGGTATTGTATGCAAAGTTCTCTAAATATGAGTTTTGGCTTGCATCAGTGGCCTTCCTAGGCCACATTATATCTGGAGATGGTATTCAGGTTGATGCTCAGAAAATTAAAGCTGTGAAGAATTGGCCTAGACCCACATCCCCAATAGAGATAAGAAGTTTCCTGGGTTTGGCCGGGTATTATCAAAGGTTTGTAGAGGGATTCTCATCCATATCATCATCATTGACTAAGCTGACCCAAAAGAAGGCTAAGTTCCAATGGTCCGATTCTTGTGAGGAGAGTTTCCAGAAACTGAAGGCCAAGCTAACCACTACTCCTGTCTTGACTCTTCCCGATGGGACAGAGGGCTTTGTGGTCTATTGTGATGCATCTAGAATTGGGTTGGGCTGTGTACTGATGCAGAGGGGAAAGATGATAGCCTATGCTTCGAGATAGCTTAAGGCTTATGAGAAGAATTACCCAACTCATGACCATGAGCTGGCAGCTGTGGTATTCGCGCTTAAAACCTGGCGCCACTACTTGTATGGAGTGCATGTTGACGTATTCACCGATCACAAGAGCTTGCAATATGTCTTCAGCCAGAGGGAACTCAACCTAAGGCAAAGGAGATGGCTTGAGCTGCTCAAGGACTATGACATGAGCATCCTCTACCATCCAGGTAAAGCTAATGTTGTTGTTGATGCTCTGAGCAGGTTGTCTATGGGTAGCACTGCCTATGTGGAGGAGGGAAGGAGGGAATTGGCGAAGGAGGTACATAGATTAGCCCGATTGGGAGTTCGACTCGAAGATAACAATGAAGCTGGATTAAACGTTCGAGATGGGGCTACGTCCTCACTTGTAGCAAAGGTAAAGGAGAAGCAAGACTAAGATCTCGTCCTTCTCCAATTGAAGGGAGTCGTTCACAAATAAGAGGTTATGGTTTTTAACCAAGGGGGAGATGGTGTATTGCGGTACCAAAATAGATTGTGTGTGCCAGATGTCGATGATGTTCGAGAAAGGATTATGGCCGAAGCGCATAGTCCTAGATACTCTATTCATCTGGGCTCTACAAAAATGTACCATGACTGGAGAGAAATCTATTGGTGGAGTGGGATGAAGAGAGATATTGCGGAATTTGTTTCCAAATGCCCAAATTGTCAACAAGTGAAGGCTGAGCATCAAAGGCCTTGTGGTTTAGCTCAAAATATAGAAATTCCGGAATGGAAGTGGTAGATGATCAACATGGACTTTATCACAGGTCTACCGAGGTCCCGAAAGCACTATGATTCGATTTGGGTGATTGTGGATAGAATTATGAAATTGGCTCACTTCTTGGCAGTTAAGACTACTGACACCGCAGAGAATTATGCAAAGTTATACATACAGGAGATCGTCAGATTACATAGGGTCCCTTTGTCTATTATCTCAGACAGAGGAGCTCAATTCACTTCCCAATTTTGGAAATCCTTTCAGAGGGAATTGGGTTCGAAGGTGAATTTGAGTACAGCGTTCCATCCCCAGACAGATGGCCAAGCAGAACGCACCATTCAGACATTGGAAGATATGTTGATGGCATGTGCGCTTGACTTCAAGGGGAATTGGGACGATCACTTACCTCTCATAGAATTTGCATATAACAATAGCTATTATGCAAGCATTCAAATGGCTTCTTATGAGGCCTTATATAGGAGGAGGTGTAGATCGCCCATTGGGTGGTTTGAAGTTGGTGAAGCCGAGTTGATTGGGCCCGATTTCGTTCACCAAGCTATGGAGAAGGTGAGAGTTATCCAACATAGGCTAAAGACGGCCTAAAGCCACCAAAAATCTTACACCGACGTAAGGAGGAGAGACTTGAAGTTTGAGGTGGGTGATTAGGTGTATTTGAAAGTGTCACCCATGAAGGGAGTCATGAGGTTCGGAAGGAAGGGGAATCTTAGTCCCTGGTATATCGGTCCTTACCAGATTTCGAGGCGGATTGGGAGTGTTTTCTATGAGTTAGAGTTACCCTCAGAGCTATCCTCTATTCATCTGGTGTTTCACATTTTTATGTTGAAAAAGTGCTTGGGCGACCCCTCGTTGGTAGTTCCCGTTGATAGCATTGGAATTAAGGATAGTTAATCTTATGAGGAGGTTCCGGTCTAAATTCTTGATCACCAAATTCGCAAATTGAGGAAAAAAGAGGTCGCCTCAGTCAAAGTCCTGTGGAGGAACCAATTTGTTGAGGAAGCCACATGGGAAGCGGAGGGATCCATGAAATCTAAATATCCACACCTATTTGTGCCTACCGAGGAGAATGTTGAAGGTAATGACGTTTCCTTGACTTGAATTCATTAGTACATTTTGAGTTTTGATTGATATTTGTTTGAAAATTTGATTGATTGAATGACTGAATGTTGATTGTGATCTATACCCTGAGTCCATTCCTGGGCACTCGTCATTCGAGGACGAATGATCCCAAGGGGGAGATAATGTAACACCCCTCAAAATTTTCCCCTAGAATTCAAACCCTTCTTGTATATGGGTAGGGTCGAACTCGAGTATTGAGGAGCGTATGCATAAGTTGAGATGAGTCTTTGAGAATTTGAGCAGCGTTAGAGGTGAGGTGGGGTCATGAAGGACCCTTAGGATCAAATTAAATCCAAAAGATTCATCGTGGCTAAGTTTGGGTAGGAGTTCACATAAAGGGTCGACTTCTAACGACCCTATATTTTGAAAGACGATAATCTAGGTGGCCTACGACCCACCAAATTAAAGGTCGTTGAGTCTTTTTTCCAATGCCACCAAGAATGTAACTTTTGCAGTTCGGAGTCGAAAGGTATGGAGATCCTAAGATGAATGAGCACAATAGAGATTTTCAGGCCTGGGGTTCAACTATTGGAAATCTGGGCTTGGTGCCATAGTGGCACGATGCGCCACTATCGCGCCAGGAACATGCCTCAGTAGATTGGCCCTTCGCCGCTAAAAGTTGTGTAGGGTTTTTCAGGCAAAATTTCCTGAACCCAGAAAATATGGCCTTGGCGCTATAAGGGCGCGACGCGCCACTATCGCGCCAGAAACATGCCTCAGTAGTTTGGTCTCTAGCACGGCGCGCCACTGCGAGGTGTGCAGGTTATAGGCATAATTGGTCTGGCGCTGCAATGGCATGATGCGCCACTATCGCGCCAAGTGCATTTTTAGCCAATTTCAGAACTTTTGAGGAGGGGCAATTTGGGAACTTACCCAATTTATATATGTATTGCCTTTGGTCTTTTCGGAACACATTTCTCAGCCTCACTCTCTCTCTAAAAAGCCCTAGGAGCTTCTCTCTCTCTCTTCTTCTTCTTCCCCATTTCCAACAAGAAGAGTTCCAAGAGCTTCAAGATTTGAGTTCTCCATTGAAGACCCAACATCAAGGTTTTCTTCAAGTCTTCACTAAGGTATGTAAAGCTATCCAAAACATGGGTTGAGTCCACCCATGTGCCCTACTCTTGCCTTGAGGTTAGATGTTCATGAAAATAGAGTTTCTTGGTATGGTTTATGTTTGTATGAACTTTGTCTCCTATTTATTTGATGCTATATGTGTTGATGTTGTTGAGCTAAGAAGTCCCTAAAATCCTTCATGTTAGTATGAGTTGATGGAGATGACTTGTTGTTATGTCTTGTTGATCTCTTTAGCCATGTGATTATGTTGCTTAAGTCAATTTCCTTAAATGTGCTATTCTACTTGAATTGTTGAGCTGAAGTCATAGAGTTGTGCTGAATCTTGAGGAAATGTCATAAATGTTTATCTAAATGAGGCTTGATTGAGTTGATTTGAGGATGGAATTGACGAGTGAACAAGGTCCTAAATGAGATTTGCCATTATGACTTAATTGAGTTGAAATGAGAACTGAGTTGATGAGGTGGCAATGTACCACATAAAACTAGATGTGAGGGCTTGTTTGAGATTATTGGAGGAGTTTTATAAGCATGGAGTCATGGAAGGAGTATCGAGCACCGAGGTGGGTAAGAGTACAGTCCATACTCGAACCCCAGAAACTACGCCGCCAACGTAGGTAGGGATGGAACCGTTAAAGTCGGATGCTTCCCTTGGGATCGAACCGTTAAAGTCGGATATTTCCTATTTTTATTGTCCTAAAATGATAGGACTTGACTAATCGATGGTATCCATGATTAAGGAGGCGTTCATGCCCTGGCAAGGTATGGACGGACGTGGCAACAACGTCTGATTGTTGTACTATCACTGGCTCATAGGTGATGGTTGTCGGTTAAGAGAAACTCCCATTTAGGTCTTGATAGTGCTCTGAGTCAGTTGAGTTGAGTGGTTTATGAGTTAGTCCCGTCTAAAATATTCTTGTTAGAAATAGGATATTTGAGTGAGTTGTCCTATATTTATATATATATATATGAGTTGAGGTGCTGAGTTGATGTTGATGTCTTCTTGATGTTTGTTTCATCCGATCATTTTACATACTCGTACATTCCATGTACTGACACCATTTGGCCTGCATTATTTCATGATGTAGAGACAGGTACCAGGGGTCACCAACCGGCGCTCTATTGAAGATCTAGATATATTCCCAGCTAGTTGGTGAGTCCTCCTAGTTTTCCGGAGGATGTTGAGCTTTGTTGTACAATTTTGTTGTCGTTTCCTCTTATTTTGGATTATTGGTAGCCATGGGCATGTCATTGGCACCTTCTAGACTTTGATAGAGGCTTCATAGACTAGAGTGTGAGAAGGTTGGACTGTTATTTTGAGGAGTCTTATTTTACTTGTTTTGTTGAGTTGAATATGTTTGGCCTTCGGCCCTACAATGTGAATAGTATGCTATGATTGACCCCTCCTTTGGGTGAGTGTGATTGAATGATGAGGTGACTGAATCAGATGGTTCGCTTGAAGGTCAGAAATGGCTTTTAAGTGCCGGTCACGTCTAGGGTACCCTCCCGGGGTGTGACATACATGGTATCAATAATCTAGGAGGTGCCAATGACAAGCCCATGGCTACCAATAATCAAAATAAAGGAAACAACACAAAACTATACAGGAAAGCTCAACATCCTCCGGAAACTAGGAGGACTCACCAACTAGCTGGGAGTGTGTGGATCTTCAACGGTACGCCGATTGATGATCTCTAGTACCTATCTCTGCATCATAAAATGATGCAGGCCAAATAGCGTCAGTACATTGAATGTACGAGTATGTAAAATGGGGGAATGAAACAACATCAGAAAGGACCAAATCAACTCGGGAATCTCAACTCAAAAAGAAGTACAACTCAATAAGCGTCCTAAGTCTAAGCAAGAATATAGTTTAGACGGGACCAAATCGCATACAATTCAACTCAATCCGACTCAAAGTACTATCAAGACCTATGTGGGAGTTTCTCATATCCGACAATCATCACTTATGAGCCAGTGACAGTACAACAAACCGACATTGTTGCCGCGTCTGTTCATACTTTTCCAGGGTATGAACGAATCAACCAATCATGGATCCAATCCAACCAAGTCCTATAATGTCATGACAATAATTTTGGGGAAGCATTCGACTTTAACGGTTCAATCCCCTCCTACGTTTGGCGACGTAGTTATTGGATTCGAGTATGGACTATAATCTATCCCAATTCGATGCTCGATACTCCTCCCAAGACTCAATGCTCATAAAACTCCATTCAATCAACTCAATCAAATCATATCAACGAGTCTCATTTAGAACCTTGTCAACTCATCAACTCTATCACCATCAAACATCTCCCAATCATACTATCCGACTGATTCCAATCATATCATTCAAGAGTAAATTTAAATATACATTTATGGCATCATACAAACATATCCAGCCATTTCTCTATTCATTTAAAATATCTTTGGAACTCATCATAACTCCAAGGTTTTAGACCAACAATTTAAAATGAACAACATAGTTAAGAGAATTAGCATTTTTGTAATAATCCACATAGTTAAGAAAATCAATAAAGCATGTTTAACAACTCATCTTCATCAACTCATACTCACATGAAGGTTCTTTCTAGAAATTTATTTTCTAAACAACATCAACATAACAAGAATCACATTAATGGATGACATGACTCATTTAGACATAGGCCTATCAAGAAACTTCATTCTTATGAACATTTAACCTCAAAGAAAGTGTAGAGCACATAGGTGGACTCAACCCATGTTTTGAGTAGCCTTACATACCTTAAAGTAGATTTTGAAGGAACCTTGTTGTTGGGTCTTCAATGGGAACGTGATCTCTTAAAGCTCTTGGAGGCACTTCTTGTTGGAGAAGGATTTGGAGAAGAAGAAGAAGAAGAAGAAGAAGAAGAAGAAGAGAGGGATTTCTAGAGCTTTTAGAGAGAGAGAGAAAGGGATTGAAAATGGTCCCAAAAACGCCCCAAGGCTGTGTATATATAATTTGGGGAAATACCCAAATTGCCCTTTCTCCAAAAATCTGGAAAATAGGCCAAAAACACCCTAGGCGCGATAGTGGCGCATCGCGCCACTGCGGCGCCAAGTTGAATAGGCTAAAAACTTGCACATCTGTTAGTGGCGCGTCGCGCCAAGGACCAAACTACTGAGGCTATTTTATGGCGCGATAGTGGCGCGTCGCGTCCTTACAGCGCCAAGCCCAAGTTTTCTGAGTTCTGGAAAATAGGCTTAAAAACCCTGCACATCTCATAGTGGCGCGCCGCGCCCGGGACCAAACTACTGAAGCTTGTTCCTGGCGCGATAGTGGCGCATCGCGCCACTGCGGTGCCAAGCCCAGATTTCCAGCAGTTGAAACCCAGGCCTACAATTTCTTCCGTGCTAGTTTATCTTAGGATCGTCATATCTTTTGACTCCGAACTCCAAAAATTACATTCTTAGTGGCGTTGGAAAGAAGACTCGATGACCTTTAATTTAATAGGTCGTGGACCACCCAGATTATCATCTTTCAAAAGATAGGGTCGTTAGAAGACGACCCCTTATGCGAACTCATCCTAAAAATTAGCTACGACGAATCTTTTGGACTTAACTTAGTCCTAGGGGTCCTTTGTGATCCTACATCACCTCTAACACTTTTCAATTTCTCAGGGACTCATGCATATACTTCAAAATAATAGAGTTTGACCCTACACGAATACAAGAAAGGTCCGAATCTTAGAGAAAAATTTTGGGGGGTGTTACACCTTTCTCCGTTCATGGTTCGATATTCTTGTGTCCTAGGCGTAGAGGAACCACACCAATTCATCTCGAGATTGGTGGTTAAACTCTACTGTGGTGATGATACTGTAGGGGAGGTCCTATAAAAAAATAGCGTGACGCCAGGATGATACCTCTCATTATTATGACTTTTTCAATATGAAACCAAAAAAAAAAATCAAAAGGTCATTTTATTCAAAACCCCAATTATGACATCCCTTCTCTCCTACTTCATACCTCGGAATGCACCCTTCTTATAGACTTATAGAAATAAATGTGCTTTCACATCTTCTTAACCCGAAATGGCTGGGGAGAGGAAAGGTTCCTTTTTTAGGGTACTCCCGAGAATAGATCTAGTGGAGATGGGGTGGGCCTGTAGCTTAGAGAATTAAAGCATATGGCTAAGAACCACGGTGTCAGGGGTTCGAATCCCTTCTCGCCTACAACTAGCCCAAAAGAGAAGTACCTTTCCCTCTAGGGTTGGAAAATCATGATCGAGATAGACAACCAAAAGATATTGAAATTGGGTGTGGGTCTTTTGTCAAAATGGAATGTCTTTTCTTTTTATCTTTTTATTTATCGTGAATGGGGGAATCATAACACATAGTAGCTTTCTTGGCATATTTTTTTGTTTTACTCCTCGTAACTCTTCCTCAGCCAAGTTTGGGCAGAATAGCAGAGCAATTATTAGTAGCATAACAAAAATCCCTTCCTCATCATTAATATCTTTGCTCACGGCAATTGTGACCTCTCGGAAGAATCGATGACTGCATCAAAGATGCAGTGCTAGTACATTTGAGACTTCTTAATTGGCTTGTTGTAAATAGCCCTAGGTCTATGAAGTAAAGATTATCTCGGACCTAGACTGAGGTATTGATGGTGATTTTCTAATCTCGCAAAACAAAATGTGATACAATGAGATAGAATGCAAAAGAAACAAAAGATGGGGAATGGGTAACCTACGCTTAACGGGCAAAGCGAGCCCCTTTATTCTGAATTAAAGAATTCAGAATAAGTCAAATCTTCCCAAGTAGTATTCAAACCTATGACCAATCGATTAACAGTCGACCGCTCTACCACTGATCTACTGAGGAACAGCAGGAGATTCGATATCATAGAGTTCAATTCTGGTACCCAATCCATGACCAATATGTGCTTGAAGCTTCCTTCATAACTCCCTGAACTTCTTTGTAGTGGCTCCCTTACATGCCTCATTTCAAAGGGAACGTCAAAGTCGCTCTATTTGATTATATTCCATCAATATCCCAATTTCATTTATTTAATATCCCTTTGGTGTCATTGACATAACAGATGTCATTTCTAATATATCTCTTTCTATTTCTTTTCTATATATGAAAAGTTCAAAAATCATCATATAATAATCTAGAAATGGCAATAGAAAAGAATTAATGGAGGTTTGTGATGATTTTTCAATCTTTTCTACTAGGTAATCTAGTATCCTTATGCATGAAGATAATCAATTTGGTCATTGTGGTCGGACTCTATTATGGATTTATGACCACATTTATTATAGGGCCCTCCTATCTCTTCCTTCTCCGAGCTGTGGTTATGGAACACAGAACCGAGTAGAAGGTATCAGCAATAACTGGTTTTATTACAGGACAACCCATGATGTTCATATCGATATATTATGCAGAATAACATAGTATTGCCCGATTCATATTATAGGAAGAAACCGGTTTATGCTCATTAAGCATATAAGCAACTATAATTAAGAATTTCATCTTTGGAGCATAAACAAGAAAGAGGTGGAATACCACAAAGAGAAAGTGTACCTACTAAAAATGTGATTTTGGTAATTGGTACATGTTTTCTTAAACCTCCTATGAGACCCATATTCTGGCTTTTAGCTGGAGAATATCCAACAATAGTTTCCATTGAATGAATAGTGGATCCGAATCGTAAAAATAATAATGCTTTGGAATAAGCATGAGTAATCAAATGAAATAAAGCACTTTTATAAGACCCCATACCTAGAGCTAACATCATACAGCCCAATTGAGACATTGCAGAATAGGCTAAACCTCTCTTAATGTCTTTATGAGCAAGAGCTAAAGTTGCTCCTAATAATACTGTTATTATTCGTATAACCTACATCAAATACATTATGTAAGGTATAACTTTAAAAAGAGGAAGAAGTCGAGCTACAAGAAAAATTCTCGCCGCTACCATAGTAGCAGCATGTATAAGAGCCAAAATAGGAGTAGGCCCCTCCATGGCATCAGGTAACCATACATGAAGGGGGAATTTGGCGGATTTAGCAACTGTACCAGCAAATAAGATAATTGCACATAACATAACAAATAAAAAATTGACCTCATTATTATAAATCAAGTTATTGAATATTTCGAATAAATCCCTAAATTCGAAACTCCCCGTTATCCAATAAAAACCTTAAATTCCTAATAATAAACAATAATCCCCTACACGATTATTTACAAATGCTTTTTGACAAGCATTTGCTGCAACAGGTTGTGTAAACCAAAATCCTATTAATAGATAGGAAAACAGCCCAACCAATTCCCAAAAAGAATAAATTTGTATCAACTTCGAACTAGTAACTAATCCCATCATGGAAGTACTGAAAAAACTCATATAAGAAAAAATATCTCCAATAGTCGTGATCATGAGCCATATAATTATCACTATAAATAAGAACCATAATTTCAACAGTAGTGATTAATATTAACATATTAGAAGTAAGTGGGTCGATCAAGTATCCGAAGTCTAAAGAAAAATCATTATTGATGATCCAAGACCATACATATTGATAAAAAGAAGTGCTATTATTTACTTAATAGACTGGTAGATTTAAAAAATCATGACTATTCTTAATAATAAAACACTCTGAAAAGCTCACATACGGCGAAAACTTTTTGTTGCCGTTGGAAAAAGAATAAGTCTCGCTCCTATTAACATAGGGACCGGAAGTAGAATGAAATGTTTGATCCACGCATATTCATATGTCTGTTCCATAAAAAAGTTTTGAATTCTTATTTAATTAGTTCCGATTCACTGGATCTTACCTCTTTTGAAAGGAGTCACTAAAAAGTAAAAATATGGACTAACTTAAACTAATTTAAAACTTAAAAAGAGTTTTCTATTCTTAATTATTATGAGTCTTTGCTAAATACTTCAACTATTAAAATCATGAACATACAATTGTTCAAATGATATGAAAGGGATTAATTACTAGTCTCCTTTGAAATAAACCTATTTGTTTATTCAAGTTTGACTAGTGAATCGAACGGGAATTCAAGTTTTTAATTTACTAAAGTAAAAATGCCTTTCTTATCTTTAAACCTTTCAAGGTATTTTATTGCACGTAAATGAAATATGGAACCATAAATAGAAATCGAATATTTTAGGGATTCTTTATTTTATTTTTGATTTTTATTAAGTTCAACTAATTTTCTTTTTTCATTTCTATGGAACAACCTATTAGAAAATTCTATAGTATAGATTTTATGAATTAAAAAAAAGAATGTGAAATTATGAAATAAAGATACCTGTCAATAGAGAACCTTTTATTTTTTACGATTATGAATGTTTTATGAAATAGAAAAAATTGAAAAAACACATATTGGCCTTCCGTTTTTATTTCCAATATTCAGCAATTTTCACACATCTTTTGCCTATCTCGATAATGTTTTATTGAAGGACACTAATAGCTCGAAAATAAATAGTAGTAAAAAGAATTCTTTCTGAACAATAGATGTCATTCACATCCAACAATAACAATGAGTAATTTTTTAATTTCTAAATGGCAGTTCCAAGAAAACGCACTTCGACATCAAAAAGTGTATTCATAAATAAAATTGAAAAGGAAGGGGTATTGGGTAGCATTAAAGGCATTTTCGTTAGCGTAATCTCTTTCTACCGGAAATTTAAAAAGTTTTTTTGTACGCCAAATCAAAATAAATAAGTAATAAAGCGTTAGAATAAGTTGAATCAACTTGAAAAAATAATTCAATTATTCTTAAATTATTCAATTATTATCTAATTGAATAATTTAACGATTTCCCTTTCATATTTGATATTGATTAGCTTACCAATCCATATGTAATGGAACTCTATTCGCTTTTCTGATTGATATAGAAAATTATAGAATTAGGAAATCCTCTATTTACTATTCACTGAATAATAACTTTTTTGTTGACAAAAGAATAAAGATCATTTCTATTCCAAGGTGGGGAGTTTTATTTTCCCCATCGACCTATTTGCAGAATAAAATTAAAATAAAATTCTATATTTGCATATCTATAGAAGAACGTATATAAAAATGTTTAATGAAAGTTAAGAACTCATTGAAATTAATTGATTCTATTTTGAAACCTTTTTGTTTTGTCGAACTTTCTAACTTTTTATTTTCTCTGAATTATTATATAGACCCCATGTATATCTTTACCTTAACCCAACAGAGAAAATTGCTTAATGAAAATATGTATGACTAATTGTGAATTTTGAGCGATGCAAAATGGTTTTTTTTCATTCTATTTTGTCGTCAAAATCCCTTTTTTGTTTTATTTTAGATTTCTTTTAAAAAAATAAGAAATTGCTGCTTAAACAATGAAAACAAAAACTTTTTTAACTCTATTCCTTAATTGAGTATAGAACGATTTAGTTATAAGAGTTGAATTCGAGGAAAGTATAAAATATAGGAAAGTCCCAGGTTAAGTAAAAAAAAACTAAGACTCTAAACTCAAATCAAAAATAATGAACCTTCAACCTCAAATTCCTATTTGAAAACCTTTTATTGTTATTGATCCATTTGAATCATTACTAAACTAAAATAGCTTACTGAATCTTGACGATTGCATATTCATAGGGTATTATGAGTTCAAGACAGGCCGCTATGGTGAAATTGGTAGACACGCTTCTCTTAGGAAGCAGTGCTAATGCATCTCGGTTCGAGTCCGAGTGGAGGCATACCATCTTCTAAAGAGGATAAATAGATCTTATAATGAATTCAATTTCCGATTTCTATTTTATAATTATGTAATTAAGGGACTCTTCTTTTTAAAGATTTTTATGATATTTTCAACCTTAGAGCATATATTAACTCACATTTCCTTTTCGATCATTTTAATTGTAATTACAATTCATTTGATAAACTTTTTAGTCGATGAAATTGTAAAACTATACGATTCGTTAGAAAAGGGCATAATAGTTACTTGTTTTTTCTATATAACAGGATTATTAGTTACTCGTTGGATTTCTTCAGGACATTTCCCACTAAGCGATGTATATGAATCATTAATTTTCCTTTCATGGAGTTTCTCCCTTATTCATATAATTCCGTATTTCAAAAAAATGTTTTAATTTTAAGTAAAATAACTGGACCAAGTGCTATTTTGACCCAAGGCTTTGCTACTTCAGGTATTTTAACTGAAATACACCAATTTGGAATATTACTACCTTGTCTTCAATCTGAGTGGTTAATAATGCACTAAGTATGATGCTATTGGGCTATGCAACCATTTTATGTGGATCGTTATTATCAGTATCACTTCTAGTGATTACATTTTTAAAAAATAGAAAGCTTTTATTATAAGACCAGTAGTTTTTTAAACGAGTCATTTTTCTTGGGTGAAAATGTTTTAGAAAATACTTCTTTTTTTTTGCTAAAAATTATTACAGATCCCAATTGATTCAACAATTGGATTATTAGAGTTATCGAGTTATTAGTTTAGGATTTACTTTTTTAACCATAGGAATCCTTTTGGGAGAGGTCTGGGCTAAAGAAGCCTGGGGTCATATTGGAATTGGGACCCAAAAAAAACATGGGCATTTATTACTTGGATCGTATTTGTAATTTATTTACATACTAGAACAAATAGAAATTTGTGGTGGGCAAATTCTGCAATTGTAGTGTCTATAGGATTTCTTATAATTTGAATATGCTATTTTGGGGTCAATCTATTAGGAATAGGGTTACATAGTTTTGTTCTTTTCCATCAACATTTAATTGAATTCAAGACAAGTTATTACAAATACAAGAGTGGGCGATGCATTGTATGAACCAGCATGCGGACCGTGTGAATCAAATATTGTATTGATGATTCACACGATTTTCTACCATATTAGTTTAATTTCATTCTTTTTACTTAATTCTTAAGTTAATAGAAGAAAAAAAGTCTTCTTTTTTTCATTGTCCAAGAATGTTTTTAAAAATAAACATAGGTTTTTTTTTATTTCAGTCATCCAATTATCTATAAAAAATATTAGATAGAATAACTTCGACCTTGTCAACTTCTAATGAAAGAACCAAATTGGGGTATATACCAATACCTATTACGGGTAAAAAGATGGACATCGAAAGAAATAACTCTTGCGGTCCAGAATTAAAAAAAGAATCCTTCGGAATGTTAAATGGCTTGTATCCATAGAACATCTAGCGTGGCATAAATAATGAATAAATAGGAGTTAATATAATTCCAATTTCCATTAAAAAAGTAATTAGTAGTTTTGGAATTAAAAGATATTTGTGGCTGGTAATTATTCCAAAAAATACTATCAATTCGACAACAAAACCACTCATACCTGGTAATGCAAGGGAAGCCATCGAAAAGATACTGAACATCGTGAACATTTTTGGCATTGGACTAGCTATTCCGCCCATTTCGTCAAGATAAACAAGGCTGATTCTATCATAAATCGTTCCCGCTAAGAAAAAAAGTTCAACACCAATAAATCCATGAGAGATTATTTGTAAAAGGGCTCCATTAAGTCCCGTATTAGTTAGAGAACTAATTCTTATAATTATGAAACCCATATGAGAGACAGAGGAATAGGCTATTATTTTTTAAAAATTACTTTGTCCAAGAGATGTTGAAGCTGCATAGATTATTTGTATTGTACCTATTATCATCAACCAAAGAGAAAATATAGAATGGGCATGAGGTAATGATTCCATATTGATTCAAATTAATCCATACTCTCCCATTTTTAATAAGATTCCGTCTAGAAGCATACAAGTACTGTAATGTTCTTCTTCATGGATATCTGGTAACCATGTGTGTAGGGGGATAATGGGCGATTTGAAAGTAAAAGCAATACAAAATCCAATATAGAAGATTATTTTTAAAACCACAGGATATGACTGATTAATTGATGTTTCAAAATTTAATGTTTGTTCATTAGAACCATATAAAGCAATACCCAAAACTTCCATTAAGAGAAAAATAGAACCCCTGGCCGTGTACAAAATAAATTTTGTAGCTGAGTACAGACGTTTCTTTCCTCCCCACATGGATAGAAGTAGATAAATAGGAATTAATTATAACTCCCACATAATGAAAAAAAGTAAAGGTCCTGAGATGAAAATGATCCAATTTGACCATTGTACATTGCTAACATGAGAAAATGGAATAACCTAGAATCTCGAGTAACTGGCCAAGCCACTAAAGTCGCTAAAGTAGTGATAAATCTTGTTAATAAAATGGTTCCTATAGAAAGTCCATCTATTCCTAATCTCCAATTGAAATCAAATAAATCTATCCATTTATAATCCTCTACTAGTTGGATTAATGGATCATCCGATTGGAAATGAAAACAAAATTCATAAGTTGTTAGAAGGAGTTCTAAAATACATATACATATGGTATACCACTGAATTACCCTATTTCCTTTATGGGGAAGAAAGAAGATTAAAGAACCCGCAAATATAAGAAAAACGAAAATTATTGTTAACCAAGGAAAAAAAATTCATAGTAAAGATAAGATACACTTGGACCAAAAAAAACCGTGCTTAAAATATTTTGATTTTCGAGAACAGGTTTGTCGGTAAAAAATTAAATAAATTCAAGTAGAGTTTTCTCAAATGTATCAATAAGCTAGACCCATACTGCAAGTTGTTACATGCCATAAATAAACTCGGACGTTCAAGAAATCTGTTGGATAGGCGGATTCACATCTCTTACAACCAACACAGTCCTCTGTTCTTGGAGCAGAAGCAATTTGTTTAGCCTTACAACCTTCCCAAGGTATCATTTCTAATACATCGGTAGGGAAGGCTCGGACACATTGAGTACATCATATACACGTATCATAAATCTTTACTGAATGTGGCATTGGGTCTATACATTTTTGAATGTTCTAAATTTTCGATCTAGTAAACTTAGAAACAAATTATATATTTAGATACCAGATGAATCAATGAGTTATCATAATTTTTTAATCAACCCCTTTCTGGATTGGTTTATGAGATATGAGAAAGGCCAAAATACTTTGATTTCATATGTTTTGCAAACAAGATCATACCTTACATAGTAAACATGCTAATTAAAATAGATTTCTCAATATTAGAATCTAGATGATTAATATTAATTATTCAACAAATTTGATTGGTTGATACGAGTTGATTTTCTATTATGGTAAATTAATAAAACAATAGCTAGTCTAACGGTTGCTTCAGCGGCTGCAATAGCTATAATAAAAATTGAGAAAATGCTCCTTGTAATTGACGATTATCAAAAAAATCAGAAAATATTACAAAATTTATATTAACCGCATTCACTATATGTTCAAGAGACATAAGGGCTCTAACCATATTTCGACTTGTGATCAATCCATAGATACCGATAGAAAATAAATAGGCACTCAAAATAAGTACATGTTTGAGAATCATTAAACAACTCCTTATCAATCTCTACTCCTTTCAATATGAACAACAATTCAACTAATTTAATTGACTAGTATATAACAAGTATGGAACAAAGAAATATATTGGTACTAGATTGACCTAAAGTTTTTCTATTTATCAAGCTAGAATTCAAATAGAATTGAAGAAAAATGAATGTGATAAGATAGAACAAAATTTTATTTGAATTCCAATTTTTAATAGAAATTTTTTATTGAAGAGCTACAACAATTGCACCTATTAAAGAAACTAAAAGGATTATTTAAATAAGTTCAAATGAGAGAAAAAGATCTGTTGATAAATGAATTCCAATTTGTTGACTATTACTTAGAAAATCCTGCTCTATAATCTGGTTTGATCTTGTAGTCCAAATAATCCCATACCATGAGGTATCTGAAATAGTAGTAATTAGTGAAATAAAAAGAGTTATACAAACCATCGAAGTAATTCCATCTCCTACGGTCCAAAGATGAAAATCCTTGTAATATTCTGAACCATTCATGAACATCACAACAAAAATAATTAAAACACTTATAGCTCCTACGTAAATAAGTAGCTGCACAGCAGCTACAAAATAGGAGTTGGATGAATATAGAATAACGATGTACAAACAAGAACCAATCCCAAGGAAAAGGCCAAATAAATTGGATTAGGAAATAATACCACTCCTAGACCCCCTAATATAAGACCCGATCCTAGAAAGACTAAAAGAAAATCATGTATTGGTTCAGATAAATCCATTTTTTATAAAAAAAAATCAAAAACGAAGAATTTCATGACTTTATTGACCTGACCAGGAAAAAAGTTGTTTTTCTATTTTTATGATAGTTTGAAATTGTTAATTGAATGAAATTCTAATGGGTATGAATTGATGTAAATTCTTTTATTTTATTGGACCACTATACATTCTTTATTCATCGAAAGATTAGTTTTAACCTATCTATTTTTTATATCATTTATCTACTTTGAAACCATTACTATTATACTATAGAATATTGAAATCATTTTTGTTTTCAATCTAAATTAAGCTAGGAGGCTCATTAAGCAACCACTAGTTTGAATTGCCCAAGCAAAAATCTCATTGTTTTAGATCCGAACTAATCCTTCGTAATTCGTAATTTTTTTAATCTAATTAAGGGTTTATTCATTGTTTATTTGAGGTAAATTCGAAATTGTTGGAATTGTGTAATCATCAATTACTGACATTGGTAAGTGACCCAAAGTGATTTGATTATAATTCAATTCATGATGATCATAAGTAGAAAGTTCATATTCTTCGGTCATTGATAAACAAATTCCAAAATCAATACTATAATTAAGTAATGGTTCTTTTGAATATCAATTTCCAACATCCAATCAACAATGGATAAATCTATACGACATATACGCACACATACTTCACAAGCAATGCATTTATCAAATTCAAAGTGTATTCGGCCTCTGAAACATTCTGATGTGATCAATTTTTCATAGGGGTATTGAATAGTTATAGCTAAACGATTTGCGTGGGACAGGGTAATCATGAAACTTTGGCCGATGTATCTGGCAGCTCATATTGTTTGTTGACCATAATTTATGAATTCAGTTATCATAGGGAGCATATGTTGAATATCTATAAAAAAATATTTTATGCTTGTTTTTTCTCTTGTTTGAGACAAGTCATGAATCTAGGATATTGTGGTCTTTTACGGTGAAAGAAGTTGGGACGAGGTTGTCAATAATAGATTACCTAGAGAAATCGGTAAAAGAAATTTCCACCCAAGATTTAATAGTTGGTCCATTCTCAGCCTTGGTAAAGTCCATCTTGTTTCAATAAGAATGAACAAAACCAAATAATTTTTGGCTAATGTGATAAAGATACCAATTAGTGTTCCAAAGACTTTACCCCTTTTATTTATGATAAATAACTCAGCAACAAATATGTACGGAATAGAAAGATTCCAACCTCCCAAGTAAAGAACTGTTACAAATAATGAAGAAACTAGTAGATTCAGCTATGAAGCAATGTAAAATAAACCAAATTTGATACCTGAATATTCGGTTTGATACCCTGCTACTAATTCTTCTTCTGCTTTCGGTAAATTAAAAGGTAATCTTTCACACTCGACGAGAGAAGAAATTAGAACAACGATAAACCTAATGGGTTGACGCCACAAATTCCACCCCCAAAAAGCATATTTTGAATGCGCTTCCACTACATCAACTGCACTTGAACTGTTAGATAATTATAGTCGATGATAACATCACTATGCCCATCGCTATGACAGAACCGTACGTGAGAGTTTCATCTCATACGACTCCTCAGAGGTCACAATCTAAGGGACCTTTCCTATTCTTTATCTTGATATGTTTGTCATATAGAGTCAAAATCTATCCTAGGGTCCCAAATTAGACCAATGGAATTCTTTTTGCTATATTTAAAACTAATAAATAAGTGCTTCTGAATTTATCTCATCTTTTAAGAATTTGAATTTTGGTTTGTTGATTAATAACCTTATCATTAAATAAAATAAAAAAATGTGCTTTAGAGAAGTATCATAGAGACATTTCAACCTCGAATTTTTAATTACGAAAAAAAATTAGAGAGTCCATTAGTTCATGAATCATGACAAACAATTTCTCTCTCTAAATAGAAATTAAAATTGAATTATAGGAAAGAATAAAAACAAAAAAAAGGAAACAAAAAAAGCCATCCCTCCTTTTTGCTTTTTCAATTAGATTCTTTTCTTTCAATTTCAATTTATTTTATTTCATTCCTATTCTCCTTTCTCAGAAAAAGGGCCTTTAACCAAAGTAAAAGATTACTTCGTTCTTGATAGTTATTTACTTACTGAGTGGATAAGAACATACTCTGGATCAGAATCATGGGGAGTACTTCTTGATCATTTCTACGAATGTAAAGCCCCAATTTGAATTCCTTTTACGTACAGAAATCTCCTTTTTTATAACTTACATAATCTCAATTACTAATCCTTTGTGTATCTTAGTCTCCTAACCATCCACTCATTTTGTCTTGCAAGAAAACCTATCATTGTGGAAATCCTTCTATGGTAATAGACAGTAAAAACTCCATATAGTTGATCTTCTGAACCCGCTTCAAGCTATCATGACAATTAACGAATCTTGGGGTAAACAATCTCTATTCCTTATGTTTACTTTTTTCACCATTTGATTCTTGTACATAGGAAATGAGACTCAACCTTTATATTGTAAATTTAGAAGCTATTTTCTTTCACTCATATAACTATGTTGTTTAGTTCATCAACTTAAATGCTGAAGAAAAATAAAAATATATATAGTCAATCAAATCTTTTTATCATTGTTTCTAGAAAGAAAAGAATTTGGAGAAATTTTAGGTCTTACCGAATCACACGTAGAGATATTGAAAACACACATAGAGCTAATGGTATTTCATAACTATTTGATTGAGAAGCTTCCTGTAGACCACCTAAAAAGGAATATTTATTATTTGATCCATACCCCGACATAAGAAGTCCAACGGGAGCAGTACTTGAAATGGCAATCCATAAAAAATACCAACACTAAAATTGGCTAGAAGAAGGTGATCACCAAAAGGAATTGCTGAATAACTTAAAAAAATAGATATTACTGCTATGGATGGTCCGATACTGTATAAATGACTATATCTTGTAGATGGAATAAGGTTCTTTTTCAAAAGTAGTTTTGTCCCATCTTCTAGAGCTTGAAGAATTCCTAAAGGGGCAGCATATTTAGGTTTGATACGTTGTTGTATTCCTGTAGATATTTCTCTTTCTAACAAAATAATAACTGGTACACATATTGTGATTCCTAATACAAGAGTCAAAATAGGGACAAGCATCCATATGATCCCATAGACTTTTTTTTATGGGAACAGACCCTACATGAGGCTCCCATCTCTCGTGCATAGTCAGGGGTTGAGCAGCACCCCCAAGCCTTAGCATACATAAAAATTAAAAGACAAGGAGGGGGACATAAAACTTACCTCTGAACTTGAGGTGGTTCATAAGTTAGCTAACCTAGTAAGGTCGGCTAACTCATCCCCGATGCTATAAAGTGCCTTCTAAATACTAGACAAAGTGATAAACCTATGAGAGGACTCCTCTCGATACAATGTGACTAAGAAAAACCATAAATGAGGGAGACTCTCCTCTTCCATGTGAGTACACAAAAGAACCTACACTAGTCCTATTCAAATAAGCTACATTTTATACATAACTAAAGTGAAGAAGAACAAGTATACGAAACTTCTAGTTTCCATAGATCAAAGTCGTTCTTTCATCTCTGTCCTTCCTAGTCTTATCATACCGAGTTTGTCCAAGTTATAGAACTTTGTAGTCCTTTTTGTTTGTTCTTGGAGGTTTAGACATTGTATGTTATTGAAGGACTCACCATATCAAACATAACAAATAAGAACTAGTTGTTGTTGTGAGTTATTCCTGTTGATTGCAACAGATTGGATACTTTAGCTTCTGTTGGAAACTGCAACTATGTATAGCAGAGTTTTTGTAGTTGGGGACCTTCCTGAAATGTTGTTGCTGCTGCCATTCTGCAGAAATCTTGCATAAAGAGGCAAAGGAGGAAAGGAAATCCAAGTGTTGGATGGTGTGTTGTATGTCTGCTATATTGCTGTAGCTCTGTAATTATTGTAGGGAGATGGATATTGGGGATCTTATTCTTGGATACTTTAGCTGTGTAGTGTACCTACACAAACAAGCAAACAAGAAGAGGACCTCCAAGAGTGCTACACAGTAGAAACATTGGAAGATGTTGTGGTTGGTGTCAGTTGCTGCAAGTTGTTGCATGTTGGTGGTATCTGAAAATTCCAATGTTGTAATTGTGGTGACTATGGCAAGTTGTTGACTGCTCCTGGTATTGGTTATTGTATTTTTGAAATGTACAGCTCCTTGGTGGATTAAGGTATGGGTGGTTCTTGAGTTCTGCAAATGCTGAATTATAGAGATAAGGGTGTTGCAGTTGGCATTGAATATAGCATGTTGCAGCTCTTTGGATAATGTTTGCAGCTTCAGGATCAGTTGATGTAGTCTGCTGCAGTACTTGAATTTGTTGTAAGGTGTTGGATAACTCAATTGATGCAACTGCTTAGTGTACCTATACAAATTGAACAAGAAAGAAGAGTACTCCAATTGTTGGTTCATGTGCTGTAGCCCTACATAATTTTTACATCTCCTAAATAAGCTCCTAGTTGCCAGGTGTTGCATCTTACTCTTATTGACTGTTGCTGTTGTATGTAGCTGCTGCAGATATTGTTGTTACTGAGATGTTGCAGGTTGTAAGGAGTTATTGTACTGTGGAAACATATTTACAGTAGAGGAACTCCTAGAGATGTTGTAGTCCTGCATTGTACCTGCACCAAAAGAATCTAAGGAAGGAAAATATACTTGTTGTAGTTTACCTACAAGAGGCTGCATTAAAAGTGTATCATCCTTTTCAGTTGTTGAAAGGTGCATATCTGCCATTAGTTGTAGGTTGTTGGATGTGGAAGATGTTGATCTTCAGTGCTGCAGGTGTTCCACTAAGGGAACCCTGCTATAGCCATGTTGAATACGCTAAGAGAAGCCCATTAGAGCAGCCTGCACCTCAGCTTGATGGTTCCATTGTTGTAGCTCTGCATAATTCTTGAATCTCCAAAATAAGGTCCAAGTTATCAAGTGTTGCATTATGCCACTGCTGTACCATGAAACATACTTGAGTGTCCCTCCAATTGTTGGCTGATATATTGCATGTCTACAGGTACCTACACAGCCAAGAAAGACAGAGAAAAGGAAGAAAAATTCTATTTTGATCCTAACCTGTAGAGTTAGTTTGGTTAATCTAAGCATGCACAGAGCAGGGGAGACTCTCCCATTTTTAATGTTCTCAACTATAGGACCTTCAAAGTAGTTATGACTATGCATAGTGATATCTAATTTGAAGAATAAGTTGGACCAACAAAGCTGAAGAGGTCATGGTGGTTTCTTGATTCTCTTGAGTATTCTTCTTCTGAAATTAGCCATTCCTAGAATGTCTAATTCCATGTGAGCTCTAGCTTCTTTGGGAAGATCTTGTTTGGTGAAGTAGAGTTCTGGGGAGGTGCATTTATGACTGTATTTGGACAATGCATCAGCTGTGAAGTTGGCTTCTTTAAAGATGTGGTTGCATTTGAAAGAGTGGCATTGATTGAGGATGTTGTTTAAACTGTCCAGCAGCTCTTTAATAGACCAATGGGGCTTTGCTTCTTGTTGGAGCCACCTGATTAAGAGTTGAGAATCAACCTCTAGGACTACCTGTGAATAACCAAGCTGAAGACACCAAGAGAGGCCAAAAATGGCAGCTTTAATCTCAGCCTGGTTGTTTGTTCCTGTGCCCAAGGGGACTGTATAAGCAAAAATGATTTTAACATGTGCATTTCTAAGGTTCCTCCACCACCAATGTTGCCAGGGTTGTCAAGGGCACTACCATCTGTGTTCAACTTCACCATGTGGTCTGTTTGTTAGTCCAACAAACAGGAGTGATTTTTAGATCATGGTAGCATTGGCCAATCAGAAGGACCTGGTCCCTCCAATTGTTTGGACACTTGATGTAGGGAAATACAGTGTTGAGAAGGTTGGATGTGTCTTTGTAGAATGAAAATTTGACTCTTACAAGATTAGATTACTTTCCACCATACTTGGAAGCACATCTCTTCTTCTAAAGGTTCCAACATATGAAGACAGGAACTGCTTGTAACATGAACTTGTGGGCTTCATTCCTGTTCTTTGAGGTCCACCACCTCATCAACCAATTTCTAAGAGGTGTATACTCCTTATTTATGCCCAAAGAATCAGCAAAGACCCTATAGATATTCCTAGCAAAGGCTCCAGCAATAAAGACATGGTCTATGGTGTCTTGGCCAGGTCTATAGCAGCAGTAGCACTCTGAAGGAGTTTGTCCAAAGCTGGTTATCTTCTCATTGGTGGGTAGTTTCCTTCTAAGATCTCTCCAAACAAGAAAACAATATTTGAAAGGTATTAGCTGGTGCTAAGTACAAGAGTTGAGCCTAGTCTTGGACCTTTTATCTCTGATAAGCTCCCAAGCATTAGAACAACTAAACTCTCCAGTGCTATTAAGATTCCAACAAGGTTGGTCTTGTTTAAGAGGTTGATTGTTGATGTGGGTTGCTAATATGGTAGACACAAATTATGGGGGGCCTTTTAGATGATTAGATCAACATTCCATTGACCATTGATCATAAAGGCTGATACCTGAGTGTTGTTGAATCTGCAACTGCTAGTAGAGAAATGTGCTAAAGGACCAACACCTAGCCAGCTGTCCCACCAAAAGACAAGAACCAGATAGAAGCTGCCATTGAATATGGGGCTCTATGTTGTGGTTGTTTTTCATCATATGCTTCCAGGTTAAGGACTGACCAGTATCCCATTTCTTAGTGATGATATTAGCCCTCTAACAGTATTTGTCTTTAAGGAATTTTCCCCACAAAGTGTTCTTAGTTCTAAGTATCCACCATTGCTTATATTGAAAGGATTTAGCCACATCAGAGATTTATCTTACCCCTATGCCCCCCTCATCATATGGGAAACTCAGGTTTTTCCAGGAAGACCAATGGTACTTCCTTTTGTTATTCTTCCATCCCCAAAAGAAGTTAGCAGTGATACTTTGAATTTGTTTGATGATGGTTGAGGGAGGGTTGCTAGCAGATAGAAGGTGTATTGGCATGTCTTGGATGACATGTTTGACAAGTATAGGTATTCCCTTATAGCTCAAAATCTTTGAATGCCACCTAGTGATCCTATTTACTACCTTTGCAGTAAGCTTAGAGTAGTAAATACTCTTTGCTTGCCAATGTAGATAGTACATCCCAAGTACATTATGGGGCTATTCTTTTGGTTGAAACCTGTAATTCTCTTGATCCTCATCACTGTAAACTTAAATGCATTGGAA
The DNA here is from genome assembly GCF_947179165.1 of Solanum dulcamara. NCBI lineage: Eukaryota > Viridiplantae > Streptophyta > Magnoliopsida > Solanales > Solanaceae > Solanum > Solanum dulcamara. Next base: position 19,333,944 of record NC_077239.1, read on the forward strand.
GGGATCATGAAGTGACTTTTATGCTTGTTAATCAACTGTTAGAAACCCTTTCATAAGCATCTAGAGTCTCCATGATGAGTGTCAAGGTTTTTTTTCTTCCAGATAAAAAGATAATGATATCATCTACAAAACATAAGTGGTTGATCTAGGGTCCCTTTTAGGCCATATAGAATCCATGAAATTGAGGACGATGGTTTAGTTTGTTCATAAGTCTGGAGAGCACCTCAGCTCTAAAGATAAATAAGCCAGGGGACAGAGGTTTACCCTGCTTGAGGCCCCTTGTTGAATGGAGGAAACCATGCCTTGAACAATTAATTATGATAGAGTACCAGTTATCTGACATAATTCTCCAAGTCATGTCAATGAATCTTTCACCAAAACCCATTCTTCTCAACAAAAGACAAGTATAAGACCAAGAGACCCTATCATAAGCTTTGGCCATGTCAAGTTTGATCATAACATTGCCTCCTACATTAGTTTTTTTGACTTGGTGGATAATTTACTTGGCAAACATGATATTTTCAGAAATGCTTCTACTTTTGACAAAGCCAGACTTGTTAAGGGAGATGAGGTTGGGAAGAATTGGAGCAAGTCTAAGAGACAGGATTTTGGACATGATTTTGTTGGTGAAAGTACTAAGACTTATGGGTCTAAACTCAAAAATTTTAGTAGGATGTTTTACTTTTGGGAGTAAAACCAAACAGGTATGGGTAAAATACTTAGGCAGGGTTTGTCCACAAAACAAAGAAGTAACCACACTAAGAAGATCTTCTTTGATGATATGCCAACATACCTGAATTTGTTTTCCATTCATCCCAATTTGACCGGCTGCTGAATTAGGATTCATTGCAAATACAACAGTTCTCAATTCTTCCATGGTAGGCATTGCTTGAAGATCCTCATTTTTCTTGTCAGTGACCATTGTAGGAATGCATTGGAGGGCCTGATGTTCAATATACTTCTCTTCCCCAGTGAAAATTTGTTGGAAATGCTTACAAGTTGCTTTAGCTATTTCAGCATCACCTTGCACCCAAGAGTCTTCCTTATTTTGGATTCTTTGAATGTAAAACTTCCTTCTCCTGCCTCTGATCAAGGTATGAAAGTAGCTGGAATTTACATCCTCTTCTTTGAACCAATGTAGATGAGTCTTCTTTCTGAGAATAGCATCCTCCATTTTCAGGTATCAAATGTACTCAGCATTGATAGCATGCAGCTTAGACCTGTTTTCATTGGAATTTATACTAATCAAATTCACTTTTGCTTGTCTAACTTCCTCCTCATAATCTTTAACTCTAGCATAGATGTCTCCAAGCTGATTTTTGGACCAATTACTAGGGGTAGCAGCAAGTCTCTTTATTTTTTAGTGAAAGATCCACATTGGATTACTATCTATAGGTCTGTTCTAGCAATTATTGACAGTGTCCATAAAGGATGGCTGGTCAAGCTAGCAGTTCAAGAATTTGAAGTACTTGATGGGGTTGTGATGTTGATCAACCATTTCCAAGAGCAAGGGACAGTGATCTGAACTGACAGAAAGAAGATGAGTAATGCTCGTATGGGGTATAGTTTCTAACCACTTATCATTAACCATCCCCCTATCTAGTCTTTTCCAAATTTTGAACATGATACCCCTCAGATTAGACTAGGTGTATTTCTGACCAGTGAAGCCAAGATCATGCAGACCAGAAGCCACAGTAATACAAATAAACTCAAGACTCTTTCTCATATCATAAGTAACACCTCCAAGCTTTTCTTTAGGGTCAGTAATAATATTGAAGTCACCAATAGTGCACCATGGAAGGAGGGTAGTTGACTACTGCAGTAAACTATCCCAAAGGGGCCTTCTGAGATAATCCTTACATTTTGCATAGACAAAGGTAGTAATGAACTAATTTGGGATCATTACATGAGTGGTCTCACAGGGATGAACTGTTCATCATTTTCCAATATCTTGCAGTCCACATCTTTGGTCCAAAAATCCAAATCTTACCATTTGGGTTGTGCATAGCATAATCCATATTAAGATGGTTTCTGAAGTGTTGAAGCTGAGTATTATCTAAAAAAGGCTCCAAAAGAGCAATAAGAGAAATTTTATAGATGTTTTTGAGGAGTTTGATTCTTTCCATGGCTTCTTAGTTATTAATACCCCTCACATTCCAGCTAAGGGTACTAATCATTTAGAAATTTTGGAAATGAACAACCTAGTGTGAGGTCTGCTTGTAGTGGTAGATGTGATGGGACTGGTAGCTTTGGTGATGAACCTAGGTTTGTGAACACCTCTAGGAGATAAGCCTTGAGATTTGGTGATTTGTTGTATCTCATCATCATAGTCTCTTTCATTGGTTGTACTAGAGGCTCTGATAAGATATTCATTAATAGCATCTTTTTCATCTTGATCGATCAATGGGTGAGTATCATTGTCATACTCATTCTTAGACTCCATCACAGCATACTCATCCAACTTAGGGGGGATCTGTGTATTGGTAATGGGAATGCATTTGGTCTGAGAATTGGTAGGTTATTCTGAGGGTTTGTCTGCAGCTTGCTGGGGTGGAATGTGGTTATAATGGGCTTAGAGGGGAATGATATCCATGCCTACTATATCATCATCAAGTACAGGTTGTTGACAATACTGATCATTTTATTGCAGTACCACACTATCAAGAATGTTGGGAGTTTAGCATTTCTCAGAATAATTCTTTTCTTCAATTTTCTTTCTGATGGCCTCTCTCCTTTTCTTGCTCAACTTATTCTTCTTAGCAGTAGAGCCTTTGCCACTAGTACTTGCAATGGATCTCAGATATTTGGCCATAGAACCTTTAATGGTTTGCATGGTAGAGTCATCTGTAGGGACATTTCTTTCTGTAGGATCTGGAGTTGCTTTGTAGTAGGGGCTCTATGGTCACACCTAGGGTCTGTGCTGTGGTTCTCATGCAAAACATGAGACAAAACCCTACCCCTGTTGGATTCCCCATCCTGCTTATTAGTGAGGTTCTCCTGTCTTCCTCCAACCATACCTCCATCAACTACAAAATCAACAACAATAAATTTATATTGAAGGGGTTTCAGGGGTATTGGGAGTACTAAGTCAATACCTAAATCACTTGTTGTATTCTTCACATGTGTGGTATCTTTGAAAGTAATACCTGTGCATTCAATATGAGGGGGAGGGGTCTTTGGGAGCACAAATTCAGTACCTTGTCTTTGAGATTTGGTGTTTTCCTATTGTGTTGATGAGCTCTTCAGTGTTGAGTTCCTTTGTTTGGTTAGTTCTCCTGCATCTTGGTTAGTGGTTTGATCTTTTGTAACAAGATCAACATAATTATTGGAAGTAGAAATAAGATTAAAAAGTGTACTTGTCCCTGTGTTTTTTTGTTGAGATGGATCATTGGTCCTGTAATTCTGTGGTATAGCATGCTTAACCACATTGTTTTTTTGGTAGTTGTTTTGTCCATCCCATAGACTTCTTTTAAGGATTCCAATTTGGAAAACGAATTTATAGCCTCTATTTATGTTGTATCAATTATCATTTAAACGATCAACTTCTCTTATAATGCTATCTATGCTATCTAGTATTGTCATAATATCAACCAATTTCATTCTTTTAACTAACTGAGGAAGAATTTGTAAATTGATAAAATCCGGTGGGCGAATTTTCAATCTTCAAGGAAAAATGCTCTGATCAGCTATCAGAAAAATTCCTAATTCTCCTTTTGGGGCTTCAACTCTCACATAAAGTTCTTGTTTCGACAATTCAAATCTCGAAGAAGGATTTTTACTAATATACCGATATTCAAAATCATTCCATTCAAGGTATTTTAATCTGTCAAATCGTCGGATTTCTAAATTTTCATAAGCCCCTCCTGGAATTCCTTCCAAAGCCTAATGAATAATCTATATGGATTCTGTCATTTCACTGATTCGTACTAAATAATGAGCTAATGAATCCCCTTCTCATTGCCATTGAACCTTCCAATCAAATTCGTCATAAGACTCATAATGATCAACTTTATGAAGATCCCATTCTATTTTGGAAGCTCGTACCATTGGTCCCTATAATCCCCAATTTAGTGCCTCGTCTCTCCTAATAATGCCTATACCTTCAAATCATTCTAAAAAAATAGGATTCTGGGCAATAAGTTTTTGATACTCAACAACCCCTGTTAAACCTATCTAGCCAAAGGGTAGATCGGCAGCCTGTCCCCCAATACAAAAATAATTATGCATCATTCGCATACCGCTTGCATCTTCGGATAGGTCATAGATTAATTCCCTTTATCGAAAAATATAGAAGAAAGGTGTCTGCGCACCAATAAAGTACATAAAAGGACTGAGCCATAACAAATGAGAAGCTATCTGACTCAACTACAACATAATGACTCTAATATAGCTAGCCATTTTATGTACTTGAATATTGCCTAATTGTGCGGGTCCATTTATGGTTATTGCTTCTAGGAACATAGTATCTAAATAATCCCAACGTGTTACATAAGGCAAATATTGTATAATTATTCGGTTTTCCGCTATTTTCTCCATACCTTTATGTAAATAAATGTAATGACCCTCAAGGTCATTTTTGAACTTTTTATAAAATGACCATTTTACCCCTCCCTTTAGATGCCCGAGTCATTTCTGATTGGTATCGAGTGTTCATTTTTAGAAAATCCTATGAAAAGTTAAGTCTTTGGAAATTTTGAGTTTTCATAAGTTTTAAGTCTTAAAAAGTGGTATTTGGGGTCAATTGGAGCTACATGTCTTAGGACAAAATTTCGTCAATTCCAGCAGCTCCAAAATGTCAAATTGGCTTAGGAGACTTTACGGAATCAGTTTTGGAGCTGTAACAAAGTTTTGAGGTCTTGAGTTGAGAAATTGAGTAATTTTAAGCCAAGGTTTAACTTAGGTCAACTTTTGGAGTTCTGATACTCGGAATGGAGTTCTGATACTCGGAATGGAATTCCGATGACTCTGTTGGATTCAAGAGTTGGTTTTGGGTCTAGAAGAAGTGTTGATTGAATTTTTAGAGGTCTCGAGTCTGTTTTGATATTTTGAAGGCCTAAGTTGGTTTAGTTATGACTTTTCGAGTTTTGGTTCAACAAGTTCTCGAATTCAAATTCTGATAGTTCCATCAGCTCCGGAATGACCAAATTAGTTTAATAGCACTATTGGAATGACTATCGAGGCAATCGATACGAATTATGAGTCATTTGGCGCTTTTGACTTTGAAAGTTAATCTATGATTGACTTTGATCAATATTTTTGGAAAATGTGCTCGAATGAAAATCCTAACAGCGCGTTTAGTTTTGAAATGTCGATTTTTTTCTAGAATGACCCATCATTCGCTTTTCGAGGCTTCTAGACTAATATCGAGGCCCGTTGTGGAATGTGACTTAAAATGGCTCTTGGGTGTGGGACTCACTCCCTATTAAAATGATCTCGTATGGAAATTATAAATGCGCCATTGAGTTTGTAACGTCGAATGTAGTGGGTATCATATCTGGTTTATTTTTATCGGATTCCGAACGAATCCTGAGCACCCCATCAAAGTTTTGGATTTTCTAAAATCTGATTTTGGCAGCAGCTGGTGCAGCCTGTTTTTGGGTTTTTCTCCAACTTTAAAACCCTTTATCTTGGGCTATAGAGCTCCAAATTGGGTGATCCAAAAAGCAAACTTGTGAGATTTTTCGTGGAGAACTCATGGATAGCTTGAAAACTGATTTGGAGCATTCGATTCAGGTAAAAATCATGATCTTATTTGCAGCAATGTCCATTTTCAGAATAATTTTTTGAAGAACTTTTAGAAGTTATTTATTGACCTATATAAATCCAATTTTGGTGATTCAAGGGTCTAAATTCAAGAGAATTTTGTGAGAAATCTCCTAGTGATCTCAGAAACACGAGGGGAATCTTTGTTTGAGGTAAAAATGCATTTTTATTTACTGATTTAGTCTTTTTTGGAATGAAATTTTGTTGAATTTCGGAAGAGTGTATCTTGGTCAATATAACTCCGTTTTGAGTGATTCTTGAGGATAGATTGTGGGGTTTTTTGCAAGGATTATTATAGTATAATTTGTTTGGGTTGAAAGAGTCTCATTTCTTTACAATTATCTGATTTTGATGCTGCCATTTTTGGTCGTTTAGTTGGAATTAATAAGTTTTGGTTGCATGCTCGTCCCACATAGTTTCTCACCCCAAATTATGTTATAAATATTATTTTTGAGCTCGGGGTGATATTTGGAACCTGTTTTGGGGTGTGAAATCTGGAATTCCATATGTGGGTCTCAAAATTCCCATTTTAGACCCCAAAATTGGTCCACTCCAAAAATTAAGAATTTACTGTCTAAACGACTGTATCGATATTGTGGTTCTGTTTTTGACAGCATGGCAGTGTTCTGAGGCCATTCAAAAGAAAAAATCTCCAACATAGTAATTTGAAGCTCGCGTGATTAGCCTATAGGTAGGCTACAGTTTTACCTTTCTTTAGATTGAGAAAGAATGTGTGAAAGCATTTTGAAATAGTTGGAATTTGGGTTCGGTAGTTTGGTTGTATATTTTAGGTATTGCAAATCATGCTTTAGGCTTGTTATCGAGTTTTTCTTGGATATTTAGAAGCATGTTTATCTTGTTGTTATTTGTTATTATTATAAGAAGAGTTGAATGAGCATGTTGTTGATACTGTGGAGTATGTTGTCCTTAGTATATGATGTAAACTTGATTTAGATGCCTCGGCATCGCTCTAGCGGACTTAGATCCTTATAGAATAGTGTAGCGGGCTAGTGCCTGGTAATTTGGCCTTAGTTAGGCATTACCCTTGCTCTTAAAATTATCCTCATCCAAAAATTGTGTCACGACCCAACCCTGTAGGTCGCGACTGGGGTCCAACCTGTACCCCCGTATACCTACCTATCATTTGTAGTCATACTGAACTATGAACAAGGGATACTACTCGTAAAAACCCGAATGAGTTAAAACTTTTTCCTACACTTGTGACCTCTTTTACTCGTTTCATAGAACATAAGGGCATGCAAGCCGACAAGGCTGCTGTAACATAACTATATTCACAAAATGTCGTATAGGCACAATTGAAACGAACTCACAAACATCCCACATCCATATATCTACAGACCTCTAGGAATAGTAACATCAACATATGGCGGGATAGGGCCCCCGCCGTACCCCTGAATGTACAAACATATACATTAAGTGACCAGTATCAAAAATTAGGCTCCAGAACAGTGAAGCACTTCCGATATAGCTGAGAGGAACTCCTAAGCTGATGGATCTCCAGAATGGACATCTGTACCTACGGGCATGAAATGCAGCCCCCCGGGGAATGGGGGGTCAGTACGATATATGTATTGAGTATATAAAGCATAATGCATCACAATTGAGAGAACAACTAAAATGGGGATGCAGGAAACAAGTATAACAGTTAATAAGGCACTATACCTGCATCTTATAACATAAGGGCATGTACACCATCTTCACATACCATATTCGGACCAGTTGGGGACTCGGTGTTACCATGTTATCGCGTACGGCATCATGTCATATGTTACGATTACATTATTATGTTTTCATATGCATGCCCATCTATCATTACATATCAGACCGTACCCGGCCTAGTATGGGTCTCAGTGTTATAATCATATCATCACATACTGTACTTGGCCTATTAGGGGACTCGGTGTTATTATCAAATCATCATATACCGTACTCGGCCCTTTAGGGGACTCGGTGTTAGAATTATATCATCATATACCATACTCGGCCATTTAGGGGACTCGATGTTATCATCATATCATTATATACCATACTCGGCCCTTTAAGGGACTCGGTGTTATCATTATATCATCATATACCGTACCCAGCCCTTTAGGGGACTCGGTGTCATAATCATCATATATAGGTAGATAATTATCTGAGACTCACTAGGGTAATCATACTGAACTATCGTTCGTTGATTAGGATAATAATCATCTCAGGTGCCCTTTGAGTGCCACTAGGGCTATATTAAGTGAGATCTCAGGAATTACAGACATATTTTAAGGTAATGGCAACCGGCTTAAGGAAATCATAAACATTTGTCATCACAGAGTCCTTAGGAATAGGACTTCTAAGTCCCACTATTAATCGACATATAGACGGTTCAGGGAAGGTAGCTCAACTACGATGAGAGTTTTCCTGCCAAGGAGTGAATATGAGACATATAGCGTATTCGGAGCTTAAGAATGGACTTACTCTCGAGCTCGTATCATGTATCATTTTGTTTAAGACATGTCAAAAGAAAGAAAGAATAGGCCTCACCTGCTTGTCCCTTCCTATCCTAAAGGAGTTTGAGAGAGAATAATTCACCTATCGTAGGCGTCCTAGTGTTCAGCAATGGATAAGAATCAGGAGGTATGCTCGGGGCCTTATGAATGGGATTATGCCCACTTGCATATGCAGATATACATATTGCACTTCTATCAAGGATATGCCAAGAGGAAGGAATTAGCTTTCGTACCCTCTACCTTCCATTATCTAGGAGACCGTGAGAGACACTAAATCAATTAGCATAGGAGCTTTCACCTCCAGAAGTAGGTAGGGGTCGTAAATCATATTCGGAACTTCGTGAGTAGATTCGTCCCTACATGTTATATACACATCATATTTAGGACTAAGACACGCCAAGAGAAGGGAAGGATAGCCTTACATACTCATCACCTCCTGACGTATGGAAGGCTTGAGAAGCCCTAATTCAATTACTGTAAGAGTGCTTTCATCAAGAAGTAGATGAGGAACGTGAATTACACTTGGAATTTATGAGTATATTTACCCTCAATCTCATATCAATCATTACTTAACTTGAAGACAATGCCAAAAGAAGAAACAAGATAGGCTTTACATACTTATGCCAAAATATGCCAAAAGAAAGCTTCACATACCTTGTCTGAATTATTCCTTATCTTGTTTGCCTTACCGTACTTTGAACCAATTAAACATGAAAGTAATATGAATATCAATCCCTTTTACTTTCCATCACCCTAGGTTACACCTTAGTATTAATGGAATCTATTTCCTTAGTCGTTTCCCCGGCTAGTTCTGTTATTCGCTAAGGCGTCGACGAAAATTGGGAAGCACCTCCCCTATAATGTGCCCTATCCAAATTTCCAATTAGGTCCCTAAGACCTAAATCCAACCAAAAACAACAACCTTCAGCAATTCACACCAACAGTATACAACATAAACTCCAAACGACTTATTCAAAAATACGATATCACAATAGGGCGTCTAGCCTTTATTCTGTAATGCCTTTAAATATACGAAATGAGGGGTCGTGTAACTGAAACCAGAAGAATTCACAACCATTTTAGAATACATTTAGTTCCTTCAACAATACATTACACCCCTGCATCAACAACTCACAAGAACGACACTTTATTTCGACGACAATTCACTTCTAGCGACTCCAATTTAGTTTGTTCCGAACGTCAAGTGTTCCAATAATATTTACACACTTACAGAAACCAAAAAGGTGTATAATATACTCCATAACAACACCATAAATTCAAAATTGGAAGGAGAAACCTTACCTTACCCGAATTTAGCCAAAATTGTCAAAGCGCAACTCGGAACTTCTCCATACGCGCTGAAATTGAGCGGGCTGTTTGTGTTACTTATTTGCTGCCCCAAATTGAAATTTTATGTTATTAAACACCATTATACAACTTAGGGTCAATTAAAATAATTAATTCATGGAACAAAACCCGAAAGCTTACCCCAAAAGGGCCAAACCCGTAGCCCTCCTTCCTTGCCCCTTTAACATTTTTCTCTTCTTTTTCTTCCAAATTTCCAATTGTAAAGCTGAAGTTTTGGTTCCACAAACATCATAAAACACATATATACATATCCGCGTACTTAGGGAACATCGTAGATAATTAATTCATGGAAGAAAAGTGAAGAACTTACCTTAATTCTTCTTGAACCATGGCTACCGTAGTACTCTCTTCCTCTCACGTTTTCTCTCTATGTTTGGCTGATTTTTTTGGACTCCAAATGACCTAAGGGTGACAAGTGTCAAGCCTTATTGGGCCACCTCAACCATGCGGCCAATGGGGTGCTGCCACATGGCAATGGGGTCCACCTACCCCAAGCAGGTGGGTCACCTACTTGACCTCAAGCAGGTGGGTCACCTGCCTGCTTGAGGTGCTTCCACGTGTCACCCTCCTAGGCTGCCACTTCATCATTTTTTTTCCTCCCTCGTGGATTCGTAATCTCGTTTTACTTTAAGAGCCTATGTAATCCATGCTTCGCAAGTTTGGTACGTACTCCAATGGCTTAAGTATGTAAGACTGCCAAGTTAGTATCTTACATAGGTAAATCGAGTCCTACTACTCATTACTTTGCCTCCAATTCCTTTCGGATTCTTATGACTCCATTTCCAACTTCCTTCTCACGAGGTATCATAATCTTGTTTCCTTAGAGTTGTTTGATAGTGTCGTATCTTATCCGGCTCACATGATAGTGTCTAAGGAACCTAAGAAGTCATTCCGAGCTCGAGAGTGCGGGGTGTAACAAATTGGTATAATCATGACTTTTGTGATGCATCGGCAATACTAGATTTCTTGATTGTTGAATTGGGCTTCAATTCCAATTTTAGCGACATATCAATTGACTAATTTGGGAAAAGATTTTTGGTACTATTGTATTCTAGTAAGGAAGTAGAATATTTTGGTACTGATGTATTACAGGGAGAATCCGGGTACCCAGTCCCATCCTCGACTATAATTATGTATTATGACAAGCATCCAGGTATCCAGTCCCGGCCTTGGCCACTTTGAACATTCGGGTGAGCATCTGGGTCCCAGTCCTAGCCTCGACCCCTAATTCATCCCTAGATCAATTAACTCTTGGAGATTCTGGATTTTTAAATGATACATAACTTCGGCTCCTGACATCGCAAATTCTTGGTTCCCAGCCTTGGTAGCTATAGTTATTTTATGTACTCAGCTGGTTTATGGGACTTCATCAAGGTTTTTATTTAACTTGCGCAGTTGGGTATAGTTAGTTGTAGTTCTCATAGGTAATACTCTTTTCCCTTTTGATGCTTATGTTGACTATATTTAGGCTATTCCTTTTTTTCATATTATTTTTATCTTTTCTACTCATTCGGCGTATGATGCCTACTGGGTAACTGTTGTCTTGGTACTCATCTACACTCTGCATTTACTTTCATGATTCAGGAATGAGAACTACTACCGCCGTGGATAGATCAAGCTTATTGCAGTCAGTTTCGGACACTAGGGTGAGCACTTGGCATTTTTGGATCATTCTTGTCTCCTTTAGTACGGATGGTCCATCTTTTGCCTTTTGAGACTAGCCAGTTGTTGTATATATTTTTGGTCCACTTTCAGGACTTGTACTCATCTTTTATTTTGTACAGCTCTATACTTGTGAGTTCCAGGTTTTGGGAGGGATATTTAGTTATTTATATCATGTTTTGGTTTACTTTCGTGAAATAGGAATGAGCACCACCTACCGTCGTGGATAGATTGAGCATTTGCAGTCAGCTTCAGAGGCTAGGGTTAACAATTGGCTTTCTTGGATCATTCATATCTCCTTCAGTATAGATGGCCCGTCTTTTGCCTTTTGAGACTATCCAATTATTTTATATATTTTCGGTCCACTTTCAAGACTTGTACTCGTATTTTATTTTGTAGCAGCTTTGTACACTTCCAGGTTTTGGGAGGGATCTTTAGTGTTTATATCATATTTTTGTTTACTTCCACTTATTCTTTCTGCCTATCTTTATAATTCGCCACTCTTGTTTAGTTTCTGCCCTCAAACCCATTACTAGAAGTTCCGGGTTGACGGGTTGGCTTACCTACTGATGGGTTATAGTAGGTGCTATCATGACCTAAGGAATTAGGTCGTGACAATAACCCAATATTGGTTTGCAGTCGACAACATCTTCACCATCTAGAGTAATGATTAGTCGAAGAACACCGTGCATTGATGGGTGCTGAGGTCCTATATTGACTATCATGAGGTCTTTTCTTGTAGTTGGTGCAGTCATAAGTTTTTTAACGATTCATTCTTCCATGAATTACTGAAAGTTCAAAGAAGTTCATCAAAATTTAATCGAAACATATAAGTGTAAATAAAATAACTCTTCAAATTAATTTAATCAAATTAACGCATTTTTGTCTCTCGAATGTCCAGCTGAGTAATTAATTCTTTATAACGTACTCAATTTTTTTTGCCAAATAAGCTAGCAGCCGTTGACATTTTCCCAAAATTTTCTTCAAACTTCTCTGAGATGAATAGTCTTTTTTGTGCAATTCTAAATGTGAAGTAAGTCTCCGTATCTTATTGGTGAAATTGAATACTTGAAATTGAATATATGCTTTCTTTTCTTCTTGAGAAATAACTGAAATGATGGAATTTTTTACCATAAATGAATTTCCCTTTCTTTATTTTATAGATATGGATTTTTTTGAATTTTATTGTTCAGTAATAATAATATCAATAATTTGAACGTGGTATATAGACTTAATTTCTTTATGAACCTCTAATTTTATCAATTCCAGTAAATTAATCAAATTTTAAATTTTATTAAGATAGGAATCCAAAAAAGTGGTAGGTACGGTTTTTTCATTCACCAAAGCGAATAATTGAAACCTAAAATCCAAAAATGAAGAAGATTTTGTTGACTCATTTCTAGATCTAATCGATACCTTATTTTATTGATTTAGTATCGTCTACTCGAATTAGATTCGAATGAGATGTAAAACAAGGCATATGTGCATTTGTTGGCTTTCAAATACTCTATACGAGATACGTTATATAGTACTATCCATTAATTTTCAATCGTGGATACATATGTATCCTTAAGATACTGAAATGGCTACCATTATTCGTATCAAACCAATATCGATTCATACAAGCTAAATCTTCTAATCAACAATTAGGACAAAAAAAGAACTTAAATTTAATTAATTCATTTTTATCTTTATAAAGGGGTTTCCTTTCATCCAAAAATTGACTCCAGTTTTTTACATTGGTTTCATTGCAAAAAACTGATTTTCTATCGACGACATTCCAAATCAAAGAATTAAAATAACTTTGAATTCTCAATTCTCTATGACGTCTAGACCATAAAATATTATCAGCAACAAGAAAATCAAAATGATTTTCTTCTGTATTTATTCTTTGAGTTTGAGGTTACAAAATGAATTCGTAAAAATTCTTTTTATAAGCATATCTTTGTTCTCGGTATCTTTGATTAGTATGGTGTTTACTTTTATGAACCAATGAAATACATATAGTTTGCTACATAATAAATTTTCCATTATATTTTACAGACAACCGAATAGGTTTGATAATCAATACCCCCTTCTTCATCAAGTCTGTAAGAGGTAAATTTGCCAGAATCAGCATTATATCCAAACTCATTTCTCTCCTTTTAATTGATAATATAGTAATTTTGGTTGGATTTATCAGTCGGAGTAGGAGAGAACATACCTTGATATTTTCTATCAATTTTTGATTCGAAGCATCGGTCAATCTCAATTGAAAAGACAAATAACGTTTCAAGAACAAATCTAGTTTCTCTTCCGTGTTGCTTTTGTATTGTTTTTTTTTTATTTTTACCCTCTTTTTGTGTCTGATTCGACGTAATCTTTTTCAAGATCGTTTTGATTTTTTGAGAAAACAGGGTCCAGATTTCCTTTGATTTCTATATCTGATCCACGCTCTCTTTGACTTGCGGGTTCTTTTGCTTCTTGAATTCGATTCTTTATTTTTTTATTTGATGGTAGAAAAAAGTTTTATTTTTGGTTTTTATTTTGACTAACATTTTCATTTGTATTCAAATTTAAAAGAAGGAATTTGCGTGGTATAATACACAGTTTTATTTTATAGACATTATAAAGTAGTATAAATTCTGGGAAGAACCAAATTTCCAGATTCAATATGGGACATTAAATATTTTTTTCATTCATTCCCATCCAATCAAAAAAGACTTTTTTAGAATTTGTTTTGAGTTTTTTCTGGATTTTGATGAGTTGTAAGATAAAAAAAACCTTTTGATAAGCTATTTTTGGTTTATTTGAAACCCGTATAAATAATTTTGTTTTTCCTTTTTAAATTTTTAGACTTATAAAATATTTCTTTTTTAATTTTCCAATTTTTTTTTTCGAGTTCCTTAAAAATGGACTCAAAGAAGGAAGGCACTTTCGGGGAGAACCAAAGGGAAGTTCAACTTCCATATCCCAAACTGTTAAAAATCAAAAATTGTCTTTTTGTTTTTTTCTTTTTCATTAGCTATTCGAGGGAGGGGTACAATTTAGATATATGCCAAGGTTTCAGACAAAAAGGAAATAAAATTTTTATTTGAATCCCGTCTCTCAACCAATTTTTGGGAAATTTTGTTTCTAATAATTGAACATCATTATAAGTACATTTAATCTGCATTTATCGATTCCATTCCTACAAATCTTCAGACCATTCAGGAAGTTGTAAGAATAACATACGCCCGATATTTTTGGCTATTATCAATGAAGGTAATAGAATATATTTTCGAAGAATTGATTGAGTTATTAACATGTAGCCTCCTATTATTTGTGCAAAAGGAATGCTATCCCAGGCTTTTGCGATCGCTATCCGTGTTTTTTCCTTTCTTGTTCTCCTCTCTTTTGTCCTTTTCTTTTTTGATCTTCTCTTTTTGTTTGTTCTTCTCTAGACTCTGGAATCTTGAATTCCCCCTCTTTACCTGCCAAATTTTGAAAAATTGGTTTAATCAGATCAGAGATATCAAAAGAAAAAAGACGGAGCGGATTATTCTGTCAAGAAAAAGGGGGGAATGCACATTTTCTTAAAAGAGTTTAGAAATAAATGTTTTGTACCTTTGAGCACGCATAGAACCTTTAATTACACATCGCCGGAAATCTAATTGTTGCGAATAGCTTATTAAAGCCACTTCCACCTCAAGATCGTTAGTGGCGTTGTTGTCAGTAAAAATAACTACAAGTTTGGCTTTTCATGAACGAAGTTGATCATCCATTAATGCGCGATCTTGAAATCCACCCATTTATTGGTCCAATTCGGTGATTAATTTATGTGACTACCGAGGTACTTTTTTACTTATTTCGTTTATTTCAATCAATTTTTTTCCCGATATTGTCTCATTAGGATCAAGTGTATTGAATACAAATTTTACAAATTTTGTTCTTTTTGCTGAATTGGCTTTTCCCTGTTCTTAGTCTGAAAATAAAGAAGGGCCTTTCAAATTTAAACTCGATTTTGGTTCGTTACCAAATTCATTGATTATAGTCAAGAAGTCGTCAATTTCTGTTGATAATGGTTTTTTATCAACCGTATACACTTTTTGTTCAAATTCTTGGTAATCAGTATTAGGAAGAAAGATAGTATGAATACTATTTAGTCTAACTCTCTCTTTTCCATTTTCTAGCAAAGTATTGTTTATGATTGAAGATGAAACCCCTTGTTTGATTGTTCATTGATATGGTCCATTTAACAAAGGATCATACATTTTAGGCACATATTCTTTTTTAATATCGTCATTACACAATCTCGTCCTTGTTTCGAGTATATCCAGAGAAAGAGATTCCTTGTCCAGAATTTCAAGTCGATTTAAATTTTTTTTATTCAGTTTGTTGATAGAAACCCACTAATTGTCCAGTTCATTAGGGAGCATTTTTTGGAGTGACAATAGGGGTATCTTTCTTTTTATCATTTTCCAAAAAGTTGATAAACTTGGAGGGTATGTAAAAGATATTCTTTGTTTTCCATCACTTTTACATGTGTCAAAAAAATATTGTGACATTTCATTTCTTACGGCCTACTCAAATCGATTATTTTTTATGTAACAAAATGGTCGATTCCATCGATTATAATCGAAAATAAAACTGACAAGAGGTTTTTGAAACTAGAAGAGGTCTTGATTTTCATTTTTTTTATCAAGCAGTTGCCATTTCAAATTTTCTAGATTCCCCGTGTTATTATTATTTAGATAAGAATCCTGATAATCATAAATTGGATGATTACTAGTATTGGTATTGTTACAGCCTATCTCTGTAAGGTGAGAGTGGACTATATCCTTTATTTTTTCCTTTCCATTCACTAAGATTTCTTCCGTTTCATCAATTTTGTCCGGATTCCACCCTTCTTCCGAAAAACGAGAAGGAGAAAGATAAGGATCTTCTTCAGTGGATCCCTCTTATTCATGTTCCTTTCCATTCACTAGGATTTCTTCCGTTTCATCAATTTTATCCGGATCCGACCCTTCTTTAGAAAAAAGGGAAGGAGAAAGATAAGGATCATCTTCAGTGGATCCCTCTTGTTCATGTTTAGTCCCCTTCATTGTGGAAGCAGTTTCTATTTCTACATCTCTTTCTTCCTCACTTTCCACCCTTTATTCTATTTTTGAGGCTTCTTCCAGTTTCTTAGTAAGAATGGGTGAGGGTATTTTACCTAAATAGTAGACACAGGTAATAAATAAGAGAATACTAAAGATCTGAGCCATAAAATTTCTCAATTCTAATACAAGGTACTTATTAGATCGAATCTACTTATTCGATCTAATAGAATGATTTTGTTGTATCTAGACTAATACCAATCCAAGACATTTCATGAATAAAATGTGAACAATTAACCAACCAAGTAAACCACTTGTTACAAATAAGATCTTTTTGTTGCATCGAAAGAGATAAATATTGACTAATCTGGCTAACATTGAACTTGGTAAAATGAAATGGTTGAATAATTGAAAAATGAGATTATTCAAGAATACACATTGAATGATGAGATTATGCATTGAATTTCTGAAGTAGATCCATAATCAAAAAAATGTTTGTGATTGTTCTAGATGAAATGAAACAAAAGATATGGTAGAGATAGGACAGATATTGTATGAGGTCTACCCAATACTAGATGCAGAGGCGCATAATTAGATCGATATGAACATCATGAGCTGTCCCATAATAAAACCAGTTGTTGTTGGTACATTCTTCTTAGTTCTTTCTTCCATAATCAAAGCTCGGAGAAGGAAAAGATAAGAGGACCCTATGGAGAATGTTGTCATAAATCCATAATAGAGTCCGACCACAACGATGGAATTGATTATCTTCATGCATAAGGATACTAGATTACCTAGTAGAAAAGATTGAAAAATCAGCACAAACCTCTCTTATTTCTTTTCTATTGCAATTTCTAGATTATTATATGATGATTTTTGAACTTTCCATATATAGAAAAGAAATAGAAAGAGATAGACTAGAAATGACATATGTTATATCAATGACACCAAAGGGATATTAAATGAATGGAATTGAGATATAGATGGAATATAATGAAATAGAGCCACTTTGAGGATCCCTATGAAATGAGGCATGTAAGGGAGCCACTACGAAGAAGTTCCGGGAGTTACGAAGGAAGCTTCTAGCTCATATTAGTCATGGGTTGGGAACGGGAGTTGAACTCTATGAGATCGAATCTCCTGTTGTTCCTCAATAGCTTAGTGGTAGAGCAGTCAACTGTTAGCCTATTGGTAATAGGTTCGAATCCTACTTGGGGATATTTGGTTGATTCTGAATTCTTTAATTCAGAATAAAGGGGCTCACATTGCCCGTTAAGAGTAGGTAACCCATTCCATATCTTTGTTTCTATTGCATTCTATCTCATCATATCACATTCTGTTCTGCGAGATTATATAATTACCATCAATAACTCGGTCTAGGTCCAAGATAATCCTTTATTCCATAGCACTGGGCTATTTACAACTAGCCAATTAAAAAGTCTTAGATGTACTAGCACTACATCTTTTATTTAGTCATCGATTCTCTCGAGAGGTCATAATTTCCACGAGCAAATATATTAATGAAGAGGAAGGATTTTTGGTTATGCTAGTAATACTTGCCCTTCTATTCTTCCCAAGCCTGGTTGAGCAAGAGTTATGGGGCGTAAAACAAAAGAATAAGCGGATAAGGCATACTATGTGTAATGATTCCCCCATTCACGATAAATAAAAAGATAAAAAGAAAAGCCATTCCATTTCGACAAAAGACCCACACCCAATTCCATAGCTTTTGGTTCGCTATCCCAATCATGATTTTCCTACCCCCAAAGGGAAAGGTACTTTCCTTTTGGGCTGATTATGGGCGAGGATGGATTTGAACCCCCAAAATCATGGTTCGTAGCCATGTGCTCTAATCCTCTGAGCTACAAGACCCACCCTATCTCCACTGGATCTGTTCCTGGGAGTACATTCAAAAAAAGGAACCTTACCTCTCCCCAGCCATTTTGGGTTAAGAAGATATGAAAGTGCATTTATCTCTATAAGTCTATAAGAAGGGTGCATTCCGAGGTGTGAAGTGGGAGTGAAGGGATTTCATAATTGGGGTTTTGAATAAAATGACCTTTTCATTTTTCATTTTCATATTGAAAAATTAATAAGAATGAGAGGTGTTAAGCTTTTAATCATCTGGCGTCGAGCTATTTTTTTCACAAGACCTCCTCTACAGTATCGTCACCGCAGTAGAGTTTAACCACCATGTTCAGAATAGATTGGTGTGGTTCCTCTATCCCTAGGACACCAGAATATCAAGCCATGAACAAAGAAAGGCATGAGAGAAAAGCATATTGGCTAGTGATTGTGAGGCCCATATTCTTGACTAGAGGGTACACCAAAGGCCTTTGCCCTTCCATCCCTTAGATAGATAGGGAGGGAGGGCAGAGCTTTTGGTTTTTTCATGTTGTCAAATAGTTGAATAATGGTTTTTTTATGTTGTCAAAGATTTGAACAATGAAAATATATGGAGAGTGCCAAATGGAATTGATCTAGTTATGTAGGAACAAGGTTTAAGTCTATCAGTTTTTTAGGATGCCTCAGTTTCATACATCATTGCACTTCCACTTAACACCTATCGTAATGATAAATGGCTCATCTCACCGTGACCTTCTTTTGAATTCTCAAAAAAACTTCTGTCGCTCCATCCCCACAGGGGAAGAGAACCTGTCTTTTTCTTGGCTATACTATCGGAAGCTCTAAGGAAGTCAGAATAGGAGAGCACTCATCTTGTGATGGGATTACTACTTAGATGCTTTTAGCAGTTATACACTTCGCACTTGGCTACCCAGCGCTTACCGTAGGCATGATAATTGGTACACCAGAGGTGCGTCCTTCCCGGTCCTCTTGTACTAGGGAAAGGTCTGCTCAATGGTCTTACTCCCACACCAGATATGGACCAAACTGTCTCACGATGTTCTAACCCAGCTCATGTACTACTTTAATGGGCGAATAATCCAACCCTTGGATTAACTACAGCCCCAGGTGGAGAAGAGCCGACATCGAGGTGCCAAACCTTTCCATCGAAGTGAGCTCTTGGGGAAGATTAACCTATTATCCCTAGAGTAACTTGTATCCATTGAGCGATGGCCCTTCCACTCGGTACCATCAGATCACTAAGGTTGAATTTCATCCCTACTCTACGGGTGGGTCTTGCAGTCAAGCTCCCTTCCGACTTTTACACTTGAGGGCCAATCTCCGTCCGTCCCGAGGAAACCTTTGCATGCCTCCGTTACTTTTGGGAGGCCTACGCCTCATAAATATTGTCTACCTGAGATTGTCCCTTGGCCCATAGGTCCTGAAATTAGGTTAGAATTCTAGCCCTTCCAAAGTGGTATCTCAGTGATGGCTCGCTCCCCCTCGGAAGGAGGCCTTCTTCTCCTTCCACCTAAGCTGAGCAGGAAAGTCCCAACGTCAATCCCAGGGAATAGTGAAGCTTCATAGGGTCTTTTTGTCCAGGTGCAGGTAGTCCGTATCTTCATAGACATGTCTATTTCACTAAGCCTCTATCCGAGATAGTGCCCAGATCATTACACCTTTTGTGCGGGTCGGAACTTACCCGATAAGGAATTTTGCTACCTTAGGAATGTTATAGTTATGGCTACCGTTCACTAGGGATTCGGTAGCCAGATCCCCTATCATCAGGTCACCAACTTTCTTGACCTTTCGGCAATGGGCAGGCATCATCCCCCATAAATAGTCTTGCAACTTTAAGTAGACCTGTGTTTTCGGTAAACAGTCGCCCGGGCCTGGTCACTACTACCGCTTTTGTGAGGAGGCACCCCTTCTCCTAAAGTTAGGGGGCTATTTTTCCGAGTTCCTTAGAGAGAGTTGTCTCATTCCCCTAGGTATTCTCTACGTACCCACCTGTGTCATTTCGGATACAAGTACCTTTTTGCTAAAAGACGTTCGAGCTTTTCCTGGTAGTATGGCATGGGTTACTTCGGCGCCATAGCGTCTGGTATTTGAATGTTAACTCAAGGCATTTTCTCTACCCCTTATTACCTTGAAAAAGTAGGGACACCTTACGTTATTGAACTAATAACCATCTTTCGGCTAACCTAGCCTCCTCCATCCTTCGAGACTAACAAGGGGTAGTACAGGAATATTCACCTATTGTCCATCAACTATGACTTTCGGCCTGATCTTCGTCCCTAACTCACTCTTCCTGGATGAACCTTACAGAGTAACCCTTTTGTATTCCAGGCATTAGATTCTCACCAATATTTGCGTTACTCAAGCCGACATTCTCGCTCTACTTTGTCTACCACCGTTCGTGTGGAGGATTCTCTCTAAGGTAGAACGCGCCCTTACCAATGTATTTTTACATCCCACAACTTCGTCAGATTGCTTAGCCCCATTCATCTTTAGTGCAAGAGTGCTCGATCAGTGAGCTATTACGCAGTCTTTCATGGGTGGATAATTCTAGCCAAACCTTATGGAATTCTCTGCATCCCTACCTCCTTTATCATTGAGCATTCATTTAGGGGCCTTAGCTGGTGATTCAGGTTGTTTCCCTCTCGATGATGAAGCTTATCCCCCATCGTCTCACTAGCTAACCCTAACCCTTTTTATTTTGAGGTCATATCTAGTATTCAGAGTTTGCCTCAATTTGGTACCGCTCTCGCAGACCACACTAAAATAGATCTTTAACCCTAGATGTCCAGTCAACTGCTGTGCTTCAATGCATTTCGGGGAGAACCAGCTAACTCTGGGTTCGAGTGGCATTTCTTCCCTAACCATAACTCATCTGTTGATTCTTTGACATCAGTTGGTTCAGACCTCCACTTAGTTTCTCCCAAGTTTCATCCTGGTCATAGATAGATCACCCAGGTTTGGGTCCATAAGTAGTGACAATTGCTCGATAAACACTCACTTTCGCTATGGCTTTGGTGGGTTCCCTTAACCAAGACACTACCTATGAGTTGCTGGCTCATTATTCAATAGGGTCATGGTCAGAGCCCTGGATCCTCCCACTGCTTTGAAGCTTATGGTTTCATGTTTTATTTTACTCCCTGATAGGGGTTCTTTTCACCTTTGCTTCACGGTACTACTTCACTATCGGTCACCCAAAAGTATTTACCCTTCCAAGGTGGTCCTTGCTGATTAACATGAGATTCTATGTGCCCCATACTACTCGGGTAAGAGTGTAAGCAAGTGATGCTTTTGGCTACTTGACTTTCTCCATCTAGGGTGCAGCATTTAGGCTGCTTCTCCTAGTAGAACGACGCTTGTATTTCTCTCCAACAACCCTATTTTCATGATTTAGGCTGCTTCTATTTTTCTCGCCGCTACTATGAGAATCATTTTTGCTATGTTTTTCTCTTGCTACTAAGATGTTTTAGTTTTGTAGGTTGTCTCTTACCTACCCATAGATTTAGCAGCAGTTCAAAAGGTTTCCCTATTCGAGAATCTTCGGATCTATTCTTATTTTAAGCTCACTAAGCATTTCATCGATTACTATGCCCTTTCTCTTCTGTGGGTGCCTAGGTATCCACCGTAAGCCTTTCCTGTTTTGAACCTCGCCCTTAACTTTTAAGGCTATGCCATCCTAAGGTACTTCTAAAAGGATGGATCTTATCAATGTTCATGAATGATAAATCATAGATTGAACCACCAAATTAGAAAAATTGGGTGCTATCATAAAGCTTTGTATCGGCTAAGTTTATGAGTTGAAGATAAACGGACTTGAACCTATTACATCTGCCATAGGGTAAACCATCGCCTCTCAGGTCCCCCGACTGATTCTACCACAGAGGCCAATGATAGACAATAACTCCCCCCCAAATAGAGTTTACAACTTTCATCGTACTATGCTTTCCAAAGAGCAACTCTTTTCAAAATCTCACTCAAATGGTTCTGAGCTGGAGTCCCATTCTAACTAAGGATTCTTATAGTTCCGGAGGATCCAACTATAAGACAAATAGGAATGGAGGGTTTCCCCCGTTCTGCCCAACTCTTTAGTCTTAAGAATGCTAGTTTTAAGAATGAGTCATTGCCCATCTCCGATCTTGACTGCCAACCTGAGAGAGGACAGCTAATGTGTTCCACTTATTGAATAGGGTTCTATGGTTGTTCCATGACCCCTGGATGCCAAAGGCCTCCTTGGGGTGATCTCGTAGTTACTACAGGGTGGAGATGACTGGGTCATTCCATGGATTTTCCTTCCTTATCTTTTGCCGTATTTCACTTAAAGAGTTGAAGGAAGATAGTGTATCAAGCTATTCGCAAGGGCCAACTTGATCCTCTTACGCAGATATCTCAAATAAGGAAACCTTGGGAGAGCTGACGACTTCAAATACCATCCATGTACGATCCATACTAGATTTGACCAACTACCCATCCTACATCCTCTACATTTTTTACTGCCCATCTTTGTCTTAGTAGAGTCTTTCTGTGGCACATTTCGGTCCTCTTCCCCATTCCTTAGAAAAAGTGAGCCACCGGTTTAGGTAAAATATAGTATCATTACCTCCTAGATAATTAGACATCCAACCCACAATCGTAATGACTAATTTCAAAAGTGGAGCTCTACCAACTGAGGTATATCCCCCGAGCCAAGTGGAGCATCCATGAAGTAGTCAGATGCTTCTTCTATTCTTTTCCCTGGCGCAACTGGTCCATCCTAGACTTGAACCAGAGACCTCGCCCATAAAGTAAATCATCGCACCTACGATCCAACAAATTAGGAGAGAATCAATAGATTCCTTTTTGGGAGTGATTCATCCTTCTCGAATGCAGCATACAACTCTATGTTATACTATGCTCTCCAAGTGTGCTTGTTCCTTATTTCTTCCTTACCCTGGCAAGTCTTTGTGAAATAACTCCGATGAGAAGAAAAAATAAGGCATTAAGAGACCCTGTTAGCCCAACCCTAAACACTCTAAGATCCTTTTTCAAACCTGCTCCCATTTTAATTTTGAGTCAAGAAAAAAATGGCTCGAATGGTACGATCCCTCCGTCACCCCAGAATGAAAGGGGTGATCTCATGGTTCTTGGTTTGTGAAGATGAGTTGTTAGGTGCTCTATTTTATTTTCCTATTGAGGCTGAACCTAAACCTATGCTCGAGAGATAGTTGTCCATACACTGATAAGGGATATATGGATTCTCGAGAAGAGAGGAGACGTGGTGGTCCCCCTCGAACCACCCAAATCCCACGAGTGAATAGAAAGTTGGATCTAAATTGGATCTTACCCAAATCACCCCATCTACTCTCTTGAGGAAGAGTTTGGTTTCAAACCCCGATTCGAACAAGAGGAGTACGCCATGCTAATATGCCATGGATGATCTACATCTCAGGGTTAGGCGCCGATGAGAAGATTGAACTATCCATGTAGGTGAGAGCCCTCACAACCCAGGCACAATGATGCAATTATCAGGGGTGCGCTCTACCACTGAGCTAATAGCCCATCGTGAGAGCCTCCCACTAAGGCCCCACTATGCGAAAAGTGAGAGAAACCCCATCTATCTCTTTACTTTTTTTGCCCCCATGTCGCCATACGAGGGGAACATAGGGACATTAAAATGGTGGTCCTATCAACTTGTTTCGTCCTAGGATAATAAGCTCATAAGCTTGGTCTTACTTCACTATCAAGAAAGAGAAGAAAACTTCCATCTCTAAATTTAACTCAGATGTAGCTCCCTTCTTTCTTTGTAGGGTATGAAGAGTGTCAAACCAAAATACCCAATAAGTATTAGCTCTCCCTGAAAAGTAGGTGATCAGCCGCACCCTCCAGTACGACTACTTTGTTATGAATTCACTCTACTAACTAGCCCTGCTTTTGGCGTCCCCCTTCTTGAAGTTAAGATAACGTCTTCTGGCATGGCCAACACCCATAGTGTGATGGGCGGTCTGTACAAGGCCCGGGAATGAATTTACCGCCATATGGTTGATAGGCGATTACTAGCAATTCTGACTTCATGCAGGCGAGTTGTAGCCTATAATTTGAACTGAGGACCAATTTTTGGGGTTAGCTCACCTTCGTGGGATCGTAACTCTTTCTCTTAGCCATTGTAAAATGTGTGTCTCCCAAGGCAAAAGGGGCATGATGACTTGACCCAAGGCAAGGATAGCAACTAAGCACGAGGGTTGCACCCATTTCGGAACTTAACCCAACACCTTATAACATGAGCTGACGACAGCCATGCACCACCTGTGTCCGTGTTCTCGAAGGCATCTCTCTAGTTCAAGAGGATTCATAGCATGTCAAGCCCTAGTAAGGTTCTTCGCTTTGGATCAAATTAAACCACATGCTCCACCGCTTGTGCGGGCTCCCATCAATTCCTTTGAGTTTCGTTCTTGTGAATCTACTCCCCAAGAGGGATACATAATGCGTTAGCTACAACACTGCATGAGTTGATACGCATAACGCCTAGTATCCATCATTTACGGATAGGACTATTAGGGTATCTAATACCATCTTCTCCCTTAGGTTTTGTCTCTTAGTGTCAGTATTAGCCCAACAGAGTGTTTTTGTCGTTGGTGATCTTTTCTATCTCTATGCATTTTATCGCTCAACTGGAAATTGCCTCTGCCTCTACCGTACTCCAGCTTGGTAGTTTCTACCGTCTTTCCAGGGTTGAGCCCTAGGATTTGATGGTGGACTTAAAAAGCCACCTACAGATGCTTTACTCCCCAATCATTCCGGATAACACTTGCATCCTCTATATTCCCATGACTGATGGCACAAAGTTATCTGATGCTTATACCCCGAATACCGTCATTGATTCTTCTCCAGGAAAAGAATTTCACAACCCGTGGACCTTATACCTCCATGCGACATTGCTCCAACAGGATTTTGCCAGTGCAGAAAATTCCCCAATGTTGCCTCCTATTAGAGTCTAGGTCGTGTCTTAGTCCAGTGTGGATGATCATCCTCTTGGACCAACTATTGATCATCACCTTAGTAATCTATTGCCTCACCAACTGGCTAATAAGATATGAGCCCCTCCTCGGGCGGATTCCTCCTTTTGCACCTCACCCTACGGGGTATTAGCATCCATTTCCAGCTGTTGTTCCCCTCCCAAGGGCTGGTTCTTACTCGTTACTCACCCGTCCACCTCTGGAAACACCGTTTCCCGTGTTTCCCATCTGACTTGTATGTGCTAAGTATGCTGCTAATGTTCATCCTAAGCTAGGATAGAACTCTCCACGAGATTCATAGTTGCATTACTTATAGCTTCTTTGTTCATAGACAAAGAGGATTCTAGATTGTCTTTCATTCCAACACATAACTTGTATCCATGTGTTTCATATTCGCCCATTGTTATCTCCCAGAAATATAGCCATCCCTGCCCCCTCACGTCAATCCCATGAGCCTCTTATCTATTCTCATTGAACAACAGTGGGGAAGCAAATCAAACTTGAAAAAAACACATTGGGCTTAGGGATAATTAGGCTCAAACTTATGACTTCTACCACGTCAAGGTGACACCCTACCGCTGAATTATATCCCTTCCTACCCCATCGATAAATAGAAATGACTAATCCTAAGTCAAAGGGTCGAGAAACTCAATGCCACTATTTTTGACCAACTTGGAGCTGGACCTTCTTTTCGCAGAATTACGGATATGAAAATAATGGGAAAAATCGTATTCTATTGTCAACTTCCCCTATCAAAAATGAGATTGACTACCAATTCTGAAGGAACTGGAGTTATATATCTTTTCAATTTGAGTTCTTATGCATTTCCACGCCCCTTTGAGACCCAAAAAATGGACAAATTTATTTCTTAGGAACACATATAAGATTCCTTACTACAAAAAGAATAATGGTAACCCTACCATTAACTACTTCATTTATGAATTTCATAGTAATAGAAATACATGTCCTACCGAGACAGAATTCGGAACTTGCTATCCTCTTGCCTAGAAGGTAAAGATTTACCTTCATGGAAAGGATAATTCATTCGGATCGACATGAGAGTCCAACTATATTGCCGGAATCCATGTTGTATATTTGAAAGAGGTTGACCTTTTTGATTCTCTTATAGTTCACTCCTCTTTCTGTCGAGCCCCTTTGTTCCTCTGTCCATACAGATAAAATATAGGACTGGTGCCAACAGTTCATCATGGAAGAAAGGACTCACTAAGTTAGGATCACTAACTAATACTAATGTAATATAATAGTATCCAATTTATTTATTTAATTGAATTTTCAATTTTCTAAAAGGAAAAAAGGCAAAATAGTAGATTATCTCTTTTCTAACAGATAAAAGAATCTAAAAATAAATAATCGATCGAACTGTCTTTTTTCCTTCAATACGGAAAGATATACTTTGGGGTTTTAGATTTATTTATATGAAGTATGAAGTAAAGGGACTGTTTGTTCCTTGAAGAGTTCTTTCAAGAAAAGGAATTGATTGAATTATCTTAATAAGACAATTCATGGTTCATATGCTTAGTCAGAAGGAATAATCCAATGGAGTTCATAGATTTACCTAGGTCATTTTATGGGCTAATCAATAAAGGTTTTTATCTTCGAAACCCATTGGAAAGGGTAGTGCAAGAGAAATCATACAAAAATAATCGGATCTTGGAATGCCCCAAAAAAGATATGAGGTGCTCAAAAATAGTCGAAGTAGTTGAATAGGAGGATCACTATGACTATAGCCATTGGTAAGTTTACCAAGGATGAAAATGATTTATTTGATATTATGGATGACTGGTTATGGAGGGACCATTTTGTTTTTGTAGGCTGGTTCGATCTATTGCTCTTTCCTTATGCCTATTTAGATGTAGGGGGTTGGTTCACAGGTAAAACCTTTGTAACTCTATGGTATACCCATGGATTGGCCAGTTCTATTTGGAAGGCTATAATTTCTTAACTCCCGCAGTTTCTACTCTTGCTAAAGTTTAGCTCATTCGTTGTTGTTACTATGGGGTCCTAAAGCACAAGGAGATTTTATTCGTTGGTGTTAATTGGGGGGGTCTGTGGACTTTTGTTGCTCTCCATGGAACTTTTGGCCTAATAGGTTTCATTTTACGTAAATTCGAGCTTGCTCGATCTGTTCAATTAAGACCTTACAATGCAATCGCATTCTCTGGTCCAATTGTTATTTTTGTTTCTATATTTCTTATTTATCCACTAGGTCAGTCTGGTTGGTTCTTTGCACCTAGTTTTGGTGTAGTAGCTATAATTCGATGCATCCTATTTTTTCAAGGGTTTCATAATTGGACCTTGAACCCTTTTCATATGATGGGAGTTGCCGATGTATTAAGAGCAACTTTGTTATGCGCCATTCATGGTGCTACCATAGAAAATACTTTATTTGAAGATGGTTATGGTGCAAATATATTCCGTTCTTTTCACCCAACTCAAGCTGAAAAAACTTATTCAATGTTCACCGCTAATCGCTTTTGGTGCAAAATCTTTGGGGTTGTATTTTCCAATAAACGTTGGTCATATTTCTTTATGTTATTTGTGCCAGTAATCGGTTTATGGATGAGTGCTCTTGGAGTAGTCGGTCTTGCTCTAAACACCTATGACTTTGTTTCTCAAGAAATTTGCGCAGTGGAAGATCCTGAATTTAAGACTTTCTACACCAAAAATATTCTCTTAAACAAAGGTATTCGCGCTTGGATGTCAGCTCAAGATCATCCTCATTAAAACTATATCCCTTGAGGAGGTTAAACCATGTGTAAACACTCTTTAATGGAACTTTAGCCTTAGCTGGTCATGACCAAGAAACCACTGGTTTTGCTTGGTGGGCCAGGAATGTCCGACTTATCAATCTATCCAGTAAACTACTAGGGGCTCAAGTAGCCCATGCTAGATTAATTGTATTCTAGGATGGAGCAATGAACTTATTTGAAGTGTCCCATTACATACCCAAGAAGCCTATGTATGAACAAGGATTGATTTTACTTCCCCACCTAACTACTCTAGGTTGGGGGTAGGCCCTGGGGGAGAAGTTATAGAAACATTTCCATACTTTGTTTCTGGAGTACTTCATTTAATTTCTTCTGCAGTATTGGGCTTTGGCGATATTTATCATGCACTTCTGAGACTTGAGACACTTGAAGAATCTTTTCCCTTCTTTGGTTATGTATGGAAAGATTGAAATAAAATGACCACAATTTTAGGTATTCACTTAATCTAGTTAGGTATAGCGGCTTTTCTTCTAGTATTTAAGGCTCTTTATTTTGGGGGCGTATATGATACCTGCACTCCGGGAAGGGGATATGTAAGAAAAATTACCAACTTGACCCTTAGCCCGAGTATCATATTTGGTTATTTACTAAAATCCCCTTTTGGAGGGGAAGGGTGGATTGTTAGTGTGGATGATTAAGAAGATATAATCGGAGGACATGTATGGTTAGGTTCCACTTGTATACTTGGTGGAATATAGCATATCTTAACCAAACCCTTCGCATGGGCTCGACGCGTACTTGTATGGTCTGGAGAGGATTGCGTATCTTATAGTTTAAGGGCTTTAGCCATCTTTGGTTTCATTGCTTATTGTTTTTTCTGGTTCAATAATACCACTTATCCTAGTGAATTTTACGGGCCTACTGGACCAGAAGCTTCTCAATCTCAAGCATTCTCTTTTCTAGTTAGAGACTAACGTCTTGAGGCTAAAGTGGGATCCTCTCAATGACCTACTAGTTTAAGTAAATATCTAATGCATTTCCTGACTGGAGAAGTCATTTTTGAAGAAGAAACTATGCGTTTTTGGGATCTGCGTGCTCCATGGTTAGAGCCTCTAAGGGGTCCAAATAGGTTAGACTTGAGTAGGTTGAAAAAATATATACAACCTTGGAAGGAACGACGTTCAGGGAATATATGACTCATGTTTCTTTAGGTTCTTTAAATTCCGTGGGTGGTGTAGCTACCGAGATCAATATAGTCAATTATGTCTCTCCTAGAAGTGGTTATCTACATCTCATTTTGTTCTAGGATTCTTCTTCTTTGTAGGTCATTTGTGGCACACAGGAATGGCTCATTCAGTTGAAGCAGGATTTGAAAAAGAAATTGATCGTGACTTTGAACATGTTCTTTCCATGACCCCTCTTAATTGATATGAGACAAGAGATCCAATGTTTAAATAAAGTACAAATTACTTTGCTTCAATCATCCATCTTGAAATCATCTTAAGTATTCCTTTTTTTAACTCATTTATTTTATCTAATTTATATCTAATCTATATTTATAGCTTGGCTAGATGGGATATCCGAGCCATTCCCCTTTCTTTTGGATAGCAGATTGTGCAAAACCACTAACGAAAACAATCTATTCAATTAGCAAAAAAAGAGAGAGAGGGATTCGAACCCTCGATAGTTCTTTGTTCAAAAATATATCGGTTTTCAAGACCGAGGCTATCAACCACTCAGCCATCTCTCTAAAAGACTATTTTTATTTTATTCCTCCGAATAGAACATGGCTATAAGGGTGGATACCCCCACTATCTATAGAAAGATCTCAAGTGAAAATCCACCAGTCCATCTATCTATCCGTATATAGATATATGATCTAGCATGTCAGTTTGTGAAATAAAAAAGAAAATTCTATTTCCCCCACCCCACTCAATGTACGAATAAAGTACGAAAGGGGGATAGTAATAAGTCATATAGAATCAATGGATTCATGATAAAGTAAAATCCCTCGATGACATATTTTATCACAATTAACATTTTTTGGCTGATAGAGGGATCAAATGGTATATAGTTCATTTGTTGGTAGCTTGGAGGATAAAAGCATGACTCTTGCTTTCCAATTAGCTATTTTTGCATTAATTTCTACTTCATTAATCTTATTGATTAGCGTACCTGTTGTATTTGCTTCTCTTGATGGCTAGTCAAGTAACAAAAATGTTGTATTTTCTAGTAAATCCTTATGGATTGGATTAGTCTTTCTAGTGGGTATCCTTAATTCTCTCATCTCTTGAACCTATTTGTCGAAGACCCAAAACCAAAATGACCCCCCTAATTTTTCGCGGTTGTGAGCCACATTAAATTTGAATCTAATTCTCCAAAGAAAATGCAAATCAAATAAAGAAAACCAAAAAATTAGAGGGGGTCAAACTTCTTGAATAAAATAAATATAATTAACAAAATAATTGGAATCGTTTCGAAGAGAATATGTGTCCAGACACTGAACAAATAAGATCTGGTTATATATAATATATGTGGGTACATATTGTGTATCAAGAACGAAAAAATATGGATATCGTTGAATGGTAAAAATTCTCTTTACCAAGGAGAGGATGCGGGTTCGATTCCCGCTATCCTTCCAAGATCTAAGATAAAGTCATTTTTTACTATTTATTTTTATTATTGAATTTGATAAATAGCATTAAATATATCCTTAAATTAAGGAAATTTAGGAGTTGGTATAGTCAGACGTGATAGTGTAGTGATTCTATCCCTCCCCTACGTCTTATTTTGCCTTCGACCCCCCAAAAAGCGAAAGGCGAGAATTAATTACTAGTTACCAGAACAAGATGTTGCAGAAATAGGATTTGAACCCATGACCTCAATCTTTTGAGCATTGCGAGCTACTAAACTGCTCTACCCCATGCCAAAGATAAGAACTAAAAACTAATAGTTAAACAAGGATTAAATGCTCCCCTCCACCCTATCTGTACAAATAAAATAGCCCATTTATATAGAATGGTATAGGGGCCTCTATGATCATCGACCATTGAAATAGAAATGAAGCATTAATCCTTACCAACTTGATCTTGTTGCTCCTGGGAATAAACATGTATGAACCATTTCACGAAGTATGTGTCTGGATAGGCCAAAGTCTCGATAGTTAGCATTCGGCCTTTCGGTCAAAAAACAAAGTCAATAAAGGCATGTAGGTGCACTATTCCATCGTAGGGATTGTAACTTTCCATAAATTTCCCATTTTCACTCAACGATGGAACCTTTCTTATTTCTTTTTTTGAGGATCGACAAATCGAATGATATTTTTGTTCCAATTTTTGCCTCTTCTTCTCACATTGAATTAAACTTTTCCTTGCCATAATTATTGAATTCCTATTAGTATCCACGATACAAGTCGAATCCTAGATGTATAAATAGAAGAAGATCGACCCCCTTCTCCATCGAAAGAAATGAGATTATCGTGAATATACACATTAATTAACCAAATTTTCCCGACATAGAGGCAATCAAGAAAGCCGCATAAGTGAATATATAACCTACAGAAAAATGAGCTAATCCAACCAATCTTGCTTGTTTAATATAAAAGGGCCACTAGTTTATCTCTCCAGCAAATAAATTGGCCAAAGGTGTGCGTTCCTGAGCCCATGCTAAAGTTTCAATCAATTCTTGCCAATATCCATGCCAATAAATTAAGAAAATAAATCTAGTAGCCCAAACAAGATGTCCAAATAAGAACATCCATGCCCAAACAAATAAACAATTCATACCAAAAGGGTTATATCCATTGATAAGTTGTAAAGAGTTTAACCATAATAATCCCTTAACCAGCCAATCAAATTAGTTGAAGATTCATTAAACTGTGAAACGTTACCTTGCCTTAATGTGATATTGTTCCAATGCCAATAATAAGTGACTCATCCAATAGTATTTAACATCCAAAAAACTTCCAAATAAAATGCGTCCCATGCCGAAATATCATAAGTACCACCTTATCCTGGGCCATCGCACAAAAAACTATAACCAAAATCCTTTTATCTGGCATTAACTTGGAACCACGTGCATCAAAAGCACCTTTTACTAAGAACAATATAATTGTATGTAAACCAAGGGCAATAGCATAATTAACCAAAAAGTCTTGAGGACCTATGGTTAAGAATAATGAATTACTATTTTCATTAACATCATTTAACCAACCCAGCAACCAAATACTTCGACCCGCATTGAATATTGGGCCACTCGTTGAAGATAAAAGTATATCGAACCCATATGAAGTTTTACCATGAGCGAATTGTATACATTGAGCAAATATAGGTTCAATCAAGACTTGCTTCTCCGGAGTGCCAAAGGCTAGCATGACATCATTATGGACATAAAGTCCTAGGGTATGGAATCCCAAAAAAGGTTGTCCCAACTTAAATGAGATATGATAGCTTTTTTTTTAAGGGAACAGACCCTACACGAGGCTCCCACCTCTCATGCACAGTCAGGGGTTGAGCATCAACCCCAAGACTTATCATAAATAACAAATAGAAAAATACAAGGATGGGGACATCAACCTTACCTCCTCTCCTAGGTTGGTTCATAAGTCGGCTAACCTACTAAGGTCAGCTGACTCATCCCCAAATATAAAAAAGGACTATCTAGAAACTAGAAAGCAATAAACCTATGGGAGGACTCCTCCCGGTACAAGTCGACTAAAAAAGCATAAATGAGGGAGACTCTCCCCTTCTATGAGAAAAAAGAAAGTAACCTACACTAGTTCTATTCAACTACGCTACATATCATACATAGCTAAATTGAAGAAGAACAAGTATACGAAACTTCTATGTCGCATGGAGTGAGAAAATTCTTTTCATCTGTGCCCTTTTTAGTCTTGTCATACCAAGTAAGTCCAAATGGAAGGATGTATCAACATCAAGATCATGATTATAAGAGCTAAGGTGGATGAAAAAAAGGGGGAAAATATAGAATTGTAGAAGGCCACAACTGGAGTTGTTGTTGAGGATGATGTTGGGTTGAATTATTGTAAGTTGCAGCTTGTATGTGATGCAGCTATTCCTTGAACTGGTTCTTGAAGGTTCAACTGATGGTGCTTTGCACCTTGGAGAGTGCTTATGTGCCTGCACACAAATAAATAAGCAACTAAATAGCTCTAAGTAGCTTGGATGCAGGAGGGCTGCTTCAGGTATTGTAGCATGGTAGCTGGAATGGATGTATTTTTGGCTACACATCTAAGTGCAACCATGCACTTTGTAATCCTTGCATAAGAGGCTCAGCAGTGTGCATAATCTTGAGAGCTTCCAGGTTAGTTCACTCCAGTGTTGCAGTGATTGAAGTAGCCAGCAGGAAATGTAATGGAGCTCTAGATGGTTTCTTTGATACTTGTTTGCATTGTAGGAAGTCTAAAGGAGGATTCAACTTCAAAGAGATGTTACCTTTCTTTAGTGTGCCTGCACATAATAACTTAACAAGAAACAAATAAATAATAAAGAGGCTCCAAGAGTGCTTAAAAGTGTTACAGTTGTCTAGTATATCATGCTTGTACAAACTGTAGTATCCTGCAATAGAGAGGCATACTGATTTATGTTGCAGTTCTGCAAGCTCTTGGGAAAAAGAAGATTATGAGGGACTGGTGGTAGGTTTTTGCAGGTCTCTAATGTTCCTGCACAAGATGCAACAACCAATAGAGGGGAGGGGCTGCAGCTCTGTGATTATACCTGCAGGGCAGAAAACAAAAGGAGGGGAGCTTATTCTAATTTTAGATGCAAGATTAGAGTTCATGAGACTAGAGGAGCAAGAACTAAGGGAGACTCTCCCTTTTATAGTTGCCCTAACTATGAATTCTTCAAAGACAATATAACTATGAAGTAGATACATTCAAGTTGAAGAATAAGTTAGTGCACTAGGAAGTACTGCAGGGGAGAAGTCAGGGTGACTTCTTGATCCTCTTGGTTCTTCTTCTCCTGAAGTTAGCCATGCCCAGTTTGTCCATTTCCATATGAGCTCTGGCTTCTTTAGATAGGTCTTGCTTGGTGAAGAAGAGTTCAGGAGAAGTGCATTTGTGGCTATGTTTAGATAAGGAATCAGTTGTGTAGTTGGCTTCTCTGAAGATGTGGTTGCAGCTGAAATCTTGGAATTGGTTGATGATGTTCTTTAAGCTATTCAGCTGCTCTTTGATGGGCCAAGTGGGTTTTGCTTCTTATTGCAGACACTTGGTAAGAAGCTGAGAATCCACCTCCAAGTTTACCTGTGAGTAACCAAGATGAAGGCACCAAGAGAGACCAAAGATGGTAGCCTTGATCTCTGCTTGATTGTTAGTTCCTACACCCAGAGGGGTTGCATAGGAAAAAATGAGATCACCATGAGCATTCCTAAGGAGGCCCCCTCCACCAATGTTGCAAGGGTTGCCAAGGGCACTGCCATCAGTGTTAAGCTTCTTTATGATCTAACATTCTTGCCAATATATTATCTTTATTTTGCTCTAGATTGTAACCTCTAATGAAAAATATAGATCTATGAGCAAAAGCTCCTATCATGATGAATCTTGCGATATATTGGTGGTGAGTATATAATGCAGCTTGAGTGGTAAAGTCTTATTCTATAAATGCATAAGAAGGTAAAGACTACATGTGTTGAGATACCAAAGTAGTAAAAATCACTAAAGAAGCTAGAGCAAGGCCTAATTGAAAATGAAGTGAATTGTTGATTGTGTCATTAAGACCCTTATGTCCACGCCCCAATGGTCCCCCCGGAGGAATATGTGCATCTAAAAGATCTTCCATACTGTGCCCAATCCCAAAATTAGTTCTATTCATATGACCATCAAGAAGAAAAATAAATGCAATAGCTAAATGGTGATAGGAAATATCAGTCAATCATAAACTTTGCGTTTGTGGGCGGAATCCCCCAAAAAGAATAAGAATAGACGTTCCCTCCCCTTTGGCGGTACCAAATAAATGACTACTTTAATCGGGGTTTTGATAAAGATTCCACTGACCTATAAAAAGTGTGCCTAACCCTTGGCTATGCGGTAATACATCTAAGAAATTATTCCACCGAACGGACTCCCCTATGGATGTAAGAATAGCAACATGGACTAAATGCCCTATCCAAGCCAAGGAACTTATGCAAAAGAGTCCTGACAAACGTTAATTCAGACGATATTCAACATTTTTGAACAAGGAAATGCTCGGTTTCTATTTCGGTTGTAGGTGTAGCCAACCTGCTATTAAGGATATGGCACAAAGAAATAATAGAAAAAGAGCGTCAGTATAAAGATCTTCATTAGTGCATAAACCGATTGTATACCACCAATAATAAACACTAGAATAAGCGATATTCACTAGGCCAGGAGTACCCCCTCGAGTAAAAGATTTCATGGTCGGTTGACAAAATGAGGATCCCAAATTGCGTGAGCAATAGGTCTTACATGTAAAGGGTTCTGTACCCACGACTCAAAATTTCCTTGCCAAGCTACATGAAACAGATTTTTGGAAGTCCAGAGAAAAAATATTGCTAATTGACCAAAGTGAGAAGCAAAAATATTCTGATAAAGATATTCCTCAGTAATATCATCATGACTCTCGAAGTCATGTGCGGTAGCAATACCAAACCAAATACGATGAGTAGTAGGGTCCAGAGCTGAGCCTTGGCTAAACCTTGGAAATCATAATGCCATAATGATTTTCAAATCCTCCTAGCCATTATCTTACTGCAATAATTCTTGCTAAGAAGAATGCCCATGTTGGGGTAATTCCACCTAGAAGGTAATGGGTTACTCCTACAGCACATCCTTGTATAATTCTCAAGGCTCTTGGTTGAGTAACAGGTGCAACTTTTAATTTATTATGAGCCCAAACGATGGATTCAATAAGTTCTTGCCAATAACCACGTCTGCTGAATAGAAACATTAAACTAAAAGCCCAGATAAAATGAGCACCCAAGAAAAAAAGGCCATATAAAACTAAGGAAGAACCATAAGACTGAATTACCTGGGATGCCTATGCCTTATCTTTCTCATTCACTCTATTCTTTTAGAAATAGATTTTTTTTTCTAAGCGTAAAAGGTTTTCTCTTATCACAAGCCTTTATGATATCTATGATACACATAGAAATGAACATCTTTGAGAAAGGAATTCCTAGTTGAATGATTCTTGATAAATAAAATATCATTAGTCATACTGAAACTTACAAAGACATGTTTTTGAAGATCGAAGAAATTCCCCAGCTTTGAGAAAATTTTTTAATCTACTTTTGACCTTTTAATTGACATAGAACCCAGTTCTATGATAAAATGAGGATACCATGCAAAGGACTAAATATCCTCAGGTTAACCGTTCCAATCGAGATTGGGAATAGCCAGGATAGCTTAGTTGGTAGAGTAGAGGACTAAAAATCCTCGCGTCACCAGTTCAAATCTGGTTCCTGGCAAATGATTAATTTGTATGGGTCTCTCTTCCGTAGAATTAATTTCGAATTAATTGATATGAATCAACATACATATTATTTTAGAGTCTAGATTAGAATAATAGCTTTATCCAGTTTGGCGAGATATACCCCATCTAGAGCATAGATGGGTAGAGTTTCTTAGATGACGTATCTAAAAGAATTGGATTCAATCTCCTCTTTTTTTCTCCTCTTGTTCAAACGAATTTGAATATGTAATACATATTAGAAATGTAAAATTAGTTAATTGTTGAAAGGATCAAAAGTCGAATCCGAATCTAGGGGGTTGAAATAGACAAGATTCAGCTAAGATCCAAAGAAATAGAATTTGATAGTATCTCATTTATTTGTCTTTTCTTTCATATTTGATTTCTTCATTCCAGATTTCTCTATTCCTTCCTATATGCTTTTCTAGAACCCGTCTAAGTAATGTGCGCAGTATAGAGTTCATGATGCAGAACTCATTTGGTTCATCCTATTGGTGTGACCCATCCGAAAGAAGTATCTTCCAAATAAATGTGACAATTCCAATGAATCCCTAATTGTCTTTTGTTGTTATCCTATCGATAATTCCCTAAACTAGACCTTCTTAATCTATAACCAAACGTGCAATCCTTGAATATATGAAATTGTCTGGTGGAAATAGCTTTTTTATCATTCAACGAGCATCTTGAATTTCATAAAAATTGGGGGGAATATAATGCTTACATAAGGGCCATTCTATCCAACTTTCAGGCATTAAGATACATTTTAAGCGTGGATGATTATCATAAGAAATTCCCAACATATCATATGATTCTCCTTCTTGAAAATCCATGCTTTTCCAAACCCAGAAAACAGACGGAATTCTAGGATTCCTCCTGGAGGCAAATACCTTTATGCATACCTCTTCTGGTTGATCCACACTAGATGATACACACTAGCTAACAGCCTGCCAGGCGCTACATCATAGGCACATTGAGAGCATAGATAGTAGTACCCATATACATAAAAAATGATAGCAATGGAATGCCAATCCTCGGGATTTATTTGTAAAGTCTCTATTCCCTAGTAATCAAAGCCCAGAGATCTGTGAATTACCCCATGCTTGACTAGCCAAGAAGACAAACAGCCCTTCATCTTTTTTATCTCTCCCGCATTTTTATTTGTATAAGTAAATTACATTTATGATTAAATTTATGAAAATTGACCCACACTTCTTATTCTGGATAAATGAATTATGTCTAATTCACTAATTTGGCTGAAGATACTAAATTTTTGTATTTAAAAAACATTTCTGTACGGATCTCTGAAGTAGATAGTGGTTGATAAAGAACTGTTTGATCATAATTTCCCTTATGAATACTGCGTTGAACATGAAACTTGTGGCTGGTAGTAAAACATTGATTCCCTCGTTGAGACCTAATTTGATCTTCATAGAGTTCTTGAGATATTTTATTAGGAAGTTCTGTTATAGCATCTATAATCACTTCAAGTTTAGGTGGACAACCTGGAAAATATACATCTACAGGAATTAGCTTATCAACTCCCTGAACAGTACTATAAGAATCGGTACTGAACATCCCGCCTGTAATTGTACAGGCTCTCATAGAAATAAGATATTTTGGTTCAGGCATTTGCTCATATAATCTCACTAAAAAGGGGATCATTTTCATTGTTACTATTCTGGCTATTAAAATTACATCCGCTTGTCTAGGAATCGATCTTGGTACTAGTCCATAACGATCAAAGTCGAAGTGTGATCCTATTAATGAAGCAAATTCAATGAAGAAGCAACTGGTACCATAGAGAGCGTCCATAAACTAGAGAGTCTTGACCAATTTGAAAGATCATTTAATGTAGTTGAAATAACTAAATTTGGGGCGTTCGATCAAGTAAAGGAAACTGAATGGAATTCATAACTGCCTCAATCTTATTTTTTCTGTTTTTCTTTTTCTTGTCTGAATAATCAGGAGTTAAGACCATTCTAATGCCCCCTTTCGCCATGCATAAACTAAACCAATAATTAAGATAAGCACAAAAATGAAAGCTTCTATAAATACA
The DNA here is from genome assembly GCF_947179165.1 of Solanum dulcamara. Taxonomy (NCBI): domain Eukaryota; kingdom Viridiplantae; phylum Streptophyta; class Magnoliopsida; order Solanales; family Solanaceae; genus Solanum; species Solanum dulcamara. The sequence continues at coordinate 19,372,388 of NC_077239.1, forward strand.
GATGCACCTAGTACGTCGAAACTCATTGCCTATGGATAAAGAAAAATTGTTTCAACATCAAAAACAACAAAAACCAGAGAAAACATATAATAACGCATTCGAAATTGTAACCAAGCATCGCACATTGGTTCTATACCCTACTCATAAGTAGAAAGTTTCTCCGGCCCTTTCCTAAGCGAGGCTAACACTCCGAAAAAGAAAAATGCCAAAATAGGAACAAGGATGGATATTATTAGAAATGCACAAAAAAATCATATTCATAAAGCAGAAACATAAACGGACTCTTATGAACGTGGAAAATATACCGGATTCAATTGATTGATTCGAATTGGAATTGTCATGCCATCCATAACTATTTAGTCAAAACAAGAATTTATTTTGGTCGAACCACCTAGTTTGCTTTGTTTATTGGTTTATTGTAGGGCATATCTCATTGCAAGATTCATCGACTAGAATCTGATTTTATTTCCATTATACTTTTTTCCATTTTATTTAGTTAGTAGAAACTTCTAACTATATATTACTCTTCGACACATTCTCCTCTTTCTCTTGTTTTTTTCTCTAAAGGCGGGGAATTGGAAATTAATTACTTATCTTATTTCTTCTTTAATTAGAAATTCTTTAAAGATTTTTTTTTCTATAAATAGAATCAGGAGGTCCTTATTTTGATTTTTTTCTTAGTGATTTAGAATAGAACATGTAATCAAATAGAAGAGAATGTATAGGAATTTCCATCTCAAGATTTAGAAGATCTTGTGTTGGTATATTCCTTTTATTATTATTTAATAATAGTATTGGGATTCGAATCCATGTGGAGCAGTTTTTCTTGGTTGAATAAACAAAGATAAGACTCCCTTTTTTTGTTGTGCTTCGATAGGTCGAGGTAAGTAAGGTATACGAAGGAAAAGCCTATTTGACAATGAATGTTACCAAAGATATTTGTGTTTTCAAAAAACTTTAGTTTGTACACAAATACAGCAGGCCTTTCCTAAATCCATGTGAATTCCTCCTCATAGTTTTTAATTTCACCAGGCCCGTGCAATGAGTTGACTTCCAAAATTCAATAAGATTGGGGATATCAAAAGAAAGGGAGTCTCACTAATTCTTTTATTGGATATGAATATGCAATTCGCCTCCGAAGATTAATAATGAAAGGTTGGTTTGTTTATCTGCAATTGCAAATATCAATATCCATTGGATCCATTGATATGTATTTTTTCTTTGATCTTCTTAAACGAGTGATGTGATTAAAATTATAGGACTAAGTTTATTTAACTTAGTTACAAGAAACAAAATAATAATGAAGAAATGCAAATTAGACAAATTTTTTTTACATTTTTCATTTTTACAGGGCTATACGGACTAGAACCGTATAACTTCTCGGTAAAACGGATCAAACTTATTATTATTAAAATGATCTGACCTATTTCAAAGACCAACATGCATTTTTTTAAACATTGGACTCCTTCATTAACTGATATAAATATTGGTTAGTCTACCATATTTTTTCTTGAAAGAAAAAAGATAAGGAAATGGCTCCATGTGCTCTGATTCATTATTTGGGAGCATTACCAAAGTATTTCAAAGGTGGGATTATCTTGACGTAGGTCTGTCTCTGGCCTAGATCAACCTAAGTTAAATGAAGTCTCTATCGTTCTGCTTAAAAGTTCATAGATGAAACTTCATACACCTTAAAGTTCATATGACGAAAGGAGATTTTTTGAGGTCCTTCTACTAATTATGCCTAGCATTGAATAGACTGGGTATTCACCTTATAAATATCTCAAATCAATGATGGGGTTTGTTTGGTACCTCCTAAATGGGCGTACAAATTGGACTGAACCCTTTGTCTGGTTAGCCCTTAGTACTTGTGATACATATTTTATCATGTAGGTGAATTATTGTCAAGAGAAATATTCCATGATCCAACATCAAGAATCGTTGATCTCTTTGAGTGGTATTCCTTAGATTAGTATTGCTTATAAGTAATATGATATTTATAATCCATCGAAAGGATGGGTTTCATTTGATTCTCTTTGGGATGATAAATGACCTACAAAACTCGATGGTTAGAGTACTACTTTCATACGGCGGGAATCATTGGTTCAAGTCCAATAGTAGGTAAAAATTATTAGATACAATTGACTCTGGTATCTAACAAGGTTTACGACCCACCTTTAGTGATATGTATTTTTTGATTTTGTATATTTCTATTTCATTTTTTAATGAATTTTTGCATCAGAATTGGATTCTGTTTGATTCTATTTGATTGTATTCACCCAACGGAATCTAAATAGGATTAGAAAGAGAACTTCTTTTTATTATTCAAACATATCAACTAGTTATGAAATCGGATTGCTAGCCTCCACCCGTGTTCTAGCTCATCGTAGATCTAGATTTGCCTCAATTTTTTGTCTCCTTCCTTCAGCCTTTTCCACATTAGCTTCCGCTACTTCAAGAGTTTGCTGAGCTTCTTGTGGATCAATGTCACTTCCCTTCTCTGCATCATTTACTAAAACAGTGATCTCATTATTTCCTATTCTATCAAAACCACCCATTAGAGCCATTGTTAACCATTGGTCGTTAAGGCGTATTCTCAAAATCACTATATCTACAGCTGTGGTAATAGGGGAGTGATCTAGTAATATGCCAATTTGACCACTATTAGTAGATAAAACAATTTCTTCCACTTCTGAATCCCAAACAATTCTATTAGGGGTCAGTACACTAAGATTTAAGGTCATTTCTTCAAATTGCTCTCCATTTCTAAGTTCATAGCCTTCGCACTAGCTTCATCCAACTTTGAAAGTATCGATAGATACTATCATATAAAAGGAAGAGGTGGTCTGACTAGCACAATGAAGTTAATTTTTCAAAAACATGATCAGAGAAATTGAGTTTCTGAAAAGAAAAAGAAATCCATTTTATCATTTAGACAAAAAAAGTATTACGATTCTTAAGAACTCAAAGGCCCCTTCCCCTTCGAATCAAACTATAACACCACCTAAAACATTGTATGTGGTGTTTCAATTCTCGATGAAAATGATACTTTTTCTATATTTTGGGTAAAGATTTTCATAGAGTAGTCCAAATTAAGTGATTCAAATTTCTTAATAACTCCAACGACATTACCTACAACTTTCATGAAGACCATATCTTAAGATTCTGAGAATACATAGGTCAAATAAATTAATTTTGCAAGACATGGTGCTATGACGAAATAGACTATTTATAGAAGACACATTATATCTCACGGTATGGTTCTCCAAATCTGTTGATTCTTGAAGGACATGAAAGTATAATTCTAGATATACAATTTATATGAAGACACCAAATCCTAATTAGTATTTATCTTTTTCAAACCTAGCTCCGAAAAAGGGTATTTCGTTAAAAGAAGTTCATCTTATCAAGCATAGAAAGATCTAGATCCATTTGACATCACCCATAACATTAATTTGACATCATCCATGAGATCACAATCCTCCATTGAATTTTTAAGATCATCCTGTGTAATTATTTTTATTTATTGTTACGTCCCTCCTCTACACCTATAAATACCCACCTTATTTCCTTATTTTATTCATCAAGCTTTCTCAAACAATTCTTCTCTTTATACACTTCTTTACTCATTCTCAAATATAGTTTTAGTTTTTAGTAGTATAGAAATACTATTCTGGTGATTCTTATACTCCAGGTAGTACACAAAATGCTCTGGTGGAGAGAAAGGAGTAGGGGTTCAAGAGTGGTCATTGAGTTCTTCAATTTGGAGTAAAACTTCGAATTCCAGGTATGTAAAGCTATTCATAGCATTGGATTGAGTTCTTCCATGTGCTCAATAATTAAATTATTGAGTTATAGTTGAGTTTTACCCTAATTCTTGAATTTTAAATGAGCTAATTCGTCTTCTATTGAGTTAGATATATTTATGCATTAAGATTATTTTTTTATCTCTCATATTATTGGAATTATTATTCCTGGCTACTTTCCATGAACCCTAATTGATTTGATATTCATGAATATTTTTACACGTGTTTTGAGTAAAGATGTTAGCTTTAATATTTATTGACAAAAACAATGATTTGAATTAATACTACATATGTATTTTATTGATTTTTGAAAGAGCAAAAGAATTGAGTTTAAATAAATTTGAGTAAATGAGATTTTGAGCAAGATGTTTTGATGAAATATAACTAATGTTTTGAAGTGTAATGATTGACGAAGAGGTAATAAGATGAGTTTGATGTTTTTACAATAAGACTAGATGATGATGTTAATATGAGCACATATGTTGGAAGTAGTATGGAGCACTGAGTTGGGTAAGCATTTAATTGACTCAAACACTAGAACTATGTAGCCAATGTAGGATGGAGGCTATACTTCTTAAGTCCCAAAAAGAGGACTTTGATCATTGGATCCAAGATTGTGATGTCCTTTACCCTGGCAAGGTATTGGATGGATGTGGCAACGCCATCGCTTCATTGTATCATCACTAGCTCATAAGTGATGGTTTTCAATTAGAGAAACTCCCAACTGAGTAAGCATTGCTTATTACTTGCATTACATATTGATGTTGAGATGATGTTGAGTTTTGAGCCGAGTATTCCTAAGAGGAGTTTATTGATATCTATCCTTACTTTCCTGCCATTTTATATACTCTTACATACTATGTACTGACGTTATTCGACCTGTATCATTTTATGATATAGATACTGGTATTAGAGATCCTCAACAGTCGCATCATTGAATATCATTAGTTTCCAGCTATTTGGTGAGTCCCTCTTGTATTCGGAGGAACTCTTTATACTTTTATTATTGTTGAGTATTATGTTTCTTTTGAGGTAGCAATGGACATGTCATTGGAACCGTCTGATAGTGTTAGAGGCTTCATAGACAAAGTTTGATGATGTAATTTGAATAGTTCTTCTTTGAAACTACTTCTTTTAAGGATTATTTCTTTCATTTGATGTTGATGATGGAGAGCCCACATAAGTATTATTATTTTCAGATAAGTCTTTCACTGATGAATGAATGAGTGATGAGACCAAGTGGTTCTCTCGGATGACAGAGATGGTTTTAGAGTGCCGACCATGCCTAGAGTAACCTCTCAGGGCGTGACAAACTTGTTATCAGAACATAGAGTTCAAGAGTCCTAGAGTGTCTATGAAGACGTTTCTAGTAGAGTCTAGCTTATGGGTGTGTCGTGCAGCATACATATAATTAGGAGGTTATAGGACATTAGTAATTATTTTACTTCTTTTATAATCTAAGTTCGTGCGATAGAGTTTAACTCTATAAAACTTTCTTTCTAATTTATACGTTCCAAACCAAGCCTCCTAAACGTATAGCCAATCAGAGGAATGCTACCATCACTGAGGTTCCACAGTTAGAGATGCCTCCACCGAGAACTAGGGGCCGACCTACAAGGTCTAATAAGGTACCCCAACTACCTTCTATTGATGCCACTCCTACTTCGGAGGTAGAATTTAGAGGAGTTATTACCATGCTCACTCAACTGGTAGCTGCCTAGATGAGTAATCATAGTTCACCAACTCCTAGCTCTAGCTCTCAATACTTGTCTTCCACTACAAGAATTAGAGATTTTATGAGGATTAACCCGCCATTCTTCATAGGGTCTAAGGTTGAGGAGGATCCTAAAATATAATTAATGAGATGTGGAAGATCTTGAAAGCGATGAATACGACCGAGGTAGAGGGTGTTGAGTTGGTTTCCTACCAGCTCAAGGATATGGCAAACATGTGGTATGACTAGTGGGAGAAGAGACGCAGCGAGGATGCTGGAGCTGTAATTTGGGATGAGTTTGAAAGCGCTTTTCTTGACCACTTCTTTCCCCAAGAGCTATGGGAAGCAAAAGTTGAGGAGTTTGTGAACCATAAATAGGAAAGCATAACTATAAAAGAGTATATTTGAAGTTTATTCAGTTGTCCAAATATGCCCCAGAAATTATTCCTCATATGAGGTCCAATATGAGAAAGTTTTTCTCTGGCCTAGGCAAAGATGTATAGAGAGAATGTAAGGCAATGCTAATGATTTCTGAGATGGATTTTTATAGATTGATCGTGTATACTAATCAGGTTAAGGATGATAAGAAAAAGGACTGAGAGGAACACTTAAGCAAGAAGGCTAAGTCTGCTGGGCATGAGAATGAGCAGAAGCAAAGGAAAGGTAACAAGTCCTTCTTTTAGAAGGGGTCTTCTAATTATGAACCTTCTTCAACAAGTGCTTTTACACCTAATCAGAGTTTGCTGAGTTACCAAAACTTCCGAGCTTAGGGTTTTCAGTCTCAATTAAGTGTGGCTTAAGGTTCTAGAGGAAAACCACCGTGTGCTAGATATAGAAAGCTCCATTTGGGAGAGTATCATGTTGGCACCAATGCTTGCTACAGATGTGGAAAGAGAATTCACTTCCATAATGAGTGTCCTTCAAAGAGATAGGGAGATAGAAGTAGTAGAGATTAGTTTTCTTCTACAGCTCCACAGAATAGAGGTAATCAGAGAGGTGAAACTTCAAGGGCAGATAGGGAAATAAATCGTCTGTATGCTATGGGTAGTCGCAAAGACCAAGAGAATGCATCCGATGTTGTTACTAATATGCTCCGAGTCTTTTCTTTTCATGTATATGCATTACTTGATTCGGGTGCTACATTATCTTTTGTGACTCCTTACTTGGCTAGTAAATTTGAGATCCTTCTTGAGTGTCTTTTTGAGCCTTTTCACATATCTACTCCTATTGGTGAGTCTATCTTAGCTAAGAGGGTCTATAGAGATTATATTATGTCAATCTATCACAAAGATACCATGGCTGACTTATTGAGTTAGACACGGTTGATTTTGATATGATTCTTGGCATGGATGGGCTTTATGCTTGTTATGCCTCAGTTGATTGTAGGACCCAAATTGTCAAGTTTTAATTTCCAAATGAGCCTATCTTAGAGTAGAAGGGGAGTTCTATAGTTCCTAGGGGTAAATTTATTTCCTACATTAAGGCCAGAAAGTTAATCTCTAAGGGATGCATATATCATATAGTCCGAGTCAAAAATAGTTCCTATTGTGAGTGAGTTTCCTGAAGTCTTTCCTGAGGATCTACCCAAAATCCCTCTAGATAAAGAGATAGACTTTTGTATTGATGTTCTTCCTAATACACAATGTATCTCTATTCCTCTTTATAAGATGGCTCTCACTGAGTTGAAAGAGTTGAAAGAACAAATGATAGACCTCCTAGATAAAGAGTTTATTAGGTCGAGTATCTCACCTTGGGGCGCTCTTATCCTATTTGTGTGAAAGAATGATGGGTTCTTTAGAGTGTGCATTGATTATCGGCAACTAAACAAGGTCACCATAAAAAACAAATATCCTTTCCCTAGGATAAATGATTTAGTTGACCAACTTCAGGGTGCCACATGCTTCTCTAAGATAGACCTCAGATTATTAGTTGAAAGTGAGAGAATGTGACATCTCGAAGAAGGATTTCTAAACCCTCTATGGTCATTTTGAATTTCTTGTTATGTCCTTTGGATTGACAAACGCTCCTACAACTTTTATGGACCTCATGAACTGGGTATTCAAACCATACCTAGATACGTTTATGATTGTCTTTATCGATTATATTTTGGTCTAATCTAGAAGTAAGTGTGAGCATGCTAACCACCTTAGGATTATCCTTCAAACTCTTAAGAAGAGGGAGTTATATGCTAAGTTTTTGAAGTATAAACTTTGGCTTACTTCTGTAGCATTCCTAGGCCATATTATATCTGGTGATGGAATTCTAGTTGACACTCAAAAGATTAGGGAAGTTAAGTAATGGCCCAGACCCACCTCTCCAACCGACAAAAAGGATTTTCTTAGGTTTGGCTAGTTACTATAGAAGGTTTGTTGAGGAATTCTCATCCATATCCTCACCGTTGACTAAGATTACTCACAAAAAGGCTAAGTTTCAATGGTCTGATGCTTGTGAAAAAAGCTTTCAAAAGTTGAAAGCTAGATTGACTACTGCTCTACTATTATTCCTATTCGAGGGAACGAATGGTTTTATAATCTATTGTGATGCTTCTAAAGTTGGTTTGGTATGTGTGTTGATGCAAGAAGGTAAGGTCATTGCCTATGCCTCCAGACAGCTTAAGACTCATGAGAGAAACTACCCTACTCAAGACCTTAAGTTGGAAGCTGTGGTATTTGCTCTTAAGATCTGGTGTCTCTATCTTTATAGTGTACACGTCGATGTATTCACGGACAACAAAAGCTTGTAGTATGTATTCAGTTAGAAGGAGTTGAACTTGAGGCAGAAGAGATGGCTAGAGTTGCTCAAGTATTATGACATGAGCATTCTCTACCATCAAGGTAAAGCAAATATAGTTGCCGATGCTCTAAGAAGGTTATCCATGGGGAGTACGACCTATGTGGAAGAGGAAAAGAAGGATTTGGCAAAGAAAGTGCATAGACCTGCGCATTTGGGAGTTCAATTTATTGACTCTAGTGAGGGCGGCACAATTGTCTAGAATAGAGCTGAATTATCTCTAGTTGCAGAGGTGCAAGGAAAGCAAGATTAGGAACCTATTCTCCTTCAACTGAAAGATAAGGTTCACAAGCAGAAGGTAATAACTTTTATCAAAGGGGGAGATGGAGTGTTGAGATATCAAGAGAGATTATGTGTTCCAAGTTTTGATGGCATTCGAGAGAGAATCATGGCAGAAGCCCATAATTCCAGGTATTCCATCTATCTAGGTTCAACAAAGATGTACCATGATTTGAGAGATATTTTCTGGTGGAGTAGAATGAAGAGATATATAGCAGAGTTTGTGTTCAAATGTCCGAACTGCCAACAAGTTCAAGTTGAGCAACAAAGGCCTTGGAGAGTGGCTCAAAATATAGAGATCCCAAAATGGAAGTGGGAGATGATCAACATGGACTTCATTACCAGTTTACCGCGAACTTGAAAAAAATATGACTCTATTTGGGTGATTGTAGATAAGATGACCAAATTGGCTTTTTTCTTACCGGTTAATACTACGAAAACTGCAGAGGATTATGTCAAACTGTATCTTAGAGAGATTATTAGAATGGATGGAGTTCCTTTGTCTATTATCTCAGATAGGGGAGCTTAATTCACTATTCAGTTTTTGAAGTCATTTCATAAGGGTTTGGGTTCAAGAGTGAACCTTAGTACTACTTTTCATACGCAAAAAGACGGCCAGGTAGAGCGTATGAAACAAAATTTGGAGGATATGTTGAGAGTATGTGTCATCGACTTTAAAGGTAAGTGATATGATCATTTACCTCTTATTGAGTTTACGTACAATAATAGTTTCCATTCGAGTATTTAAATGGCTCCTTATGAAGCTCTATATGGGAGGAGATGTAGATCACCAATTGGTTGGTTCGATGTTGGTGAAGCTGAGTTGATTGGACTAGACTTGGTTCACCATGCTATGGAGAAGGTGAAAACCATCCAAGAGAGGTTGAGGACTGCTCAGAGTCGCCAGAAATCTTACATTGATGTTAGGAGGAGAGATTTGGAGTTCAAAGTGTATGTTTGGGTATACTTGAAAGTTTCACCTATGAAAGGTGTGATGAGATTTGGCAAAAAAGAGAAGCTTAGTCCTCTCTACATTGGCCTTATCAGATTGTGAAGAGGGTAGGTAACATAGCCTATGAATTGGAGTTACCCTCAAAATTAGTAGCTATTTATCTCGTGTTTCACATCTCTATGCTTAAGAAGTGTATGAGAGATCATTTACTTGTTGTCCCTACTGAGACCATTGGGGTGAAATAGAGTTTGAGTTATTAAGAACTAAGAAAGTGGCATCTATCAAAGACCTATGGAGAAATCAATTTATTGAAGAGTCAACATGGGAAGATGAAGAAGATATGAAGGCTAAATATCCTTATCTCTTCATGCTTTCCGAGGATGATGTTCAAGGTAATATTTCTTACTTCTACCTTTGAGTCGATCTATATTCTTGAGTTTGAGTCATTGACTATTTCAATATGTGTTGTTTGAATATTAGAGTATTGGAGTTTTTGAGATATTGATGTCTTGATAATATTCTTTATTCGTGTCCTCTACTTTCATCTTCATTCGAGGACAAATGATCCCAAGGGGAGATATTGTAACACCCTCTAAAACGTTGTATGTGGTGTTTTAATTCTCGATGAAAATAATACTGCTTCTGTATTTTGGGAATAACCTTTCATACAGTATTCCAAATTAGGTGATTAAAATTTCTGAATAACCCCAACGGCATTACCTACAACTTTCATGAAGACCATATCTTAAGATTCGGAGGATACATATGTCAAATAAATTTATTTTTGCAAGACATGGTGTTGGTACAAAATGGAGTGTTTGTAGAAGGAAAATCATATCTCATGGTAGGATGCTCCAAATTGATTTATTCTTGAACGACATGAAAGTATACTTCTAGATTTACAATTTATATGAATACACCAAATCCTAATTAGGAAGTTATCTTGTTCAAACGCAACTTCGAAAAAGGGTATTCCGTTAAAAGAAGGTTCGTCTCAATAACAATGGAAAGATCTAGATCCATATGACAACATCCATGACATCAATAGTCCTCCATTTGACATTATCCATGAGATCACAATCCCTCATTGAATTTTCAAGATCATCCTTTATAATTACTTTAATTTATTGTTACCTTCCTCTTCCACACCTATAAATACCGACCTTATTTCCTCATTTTATTCATCAAGCCTTCTCAAGCAACTATTCTCTCTATACACTTCTTTACTTATTCTCAAATATAGTTTTAGTTTTTAGTAATGTAGAAATACTATTTCGGTGATTCTTATACTCCGGTTAGTACACAAAATACTTTGGCCGGGAGAAAAGGCTAGGGGTTCAAGAGTGGTCATTGAGTTCTTCAATTTGGTGTAAAGGTTCGAATTCCAGATATGTAAGTCTATTCATAGCATTGAATTGAGTTCGTCCATGCGCCCAATAATTAAATTATTTAGTTATAGTTGAGTTTTACTCTAATTCTTGAATTCTAAATGAGCTAATTCATCTTCTATTGAGTTAGATATATTTATGCATTGAGAATTATTATATTTTTATCTCTTATATTATTGGAATTATTGTTCGTGGCTACTTTTTCATGAACCCCAATTGATTTGATGTTCATGAATAGTTTTATACATGTTTTGAATAAAGATGTTGGCTTTTAATATTTATTGACAAAAAAAATGATTTGAACTAATACTATATATGTATTTTATTAATTTTGAAAGATCAAAATAATTGAGTTTAAATGAATTTAAGTAAATAATATTTTGAGCAAGATGTTTTGATGAGATGTAAATAAAGTTTTGAAGTGTAATGATTGATGAAGGGGTAATAGGATGAGTTTGATGTTTTTTCAATAAGACTAGATGATGTTGTTAATATGAGCACATATTTTGAGAGTAGTATTGATCAGCGAGTTGGGTAAGAATTTAATTGACTCAAACCCTAAAAATACGTAGCCAGCGTAGGATGGAGTCTATACTTCTTAAGTCCCAAAAAGAGGACTTTGATGATTGGATCCAAGAGGTGATGTCCTTTACCCTGGCAAGGTATTGGATGGATGTGGCAACGACATCACTTCGTTGTATCATCACTAGCTCATAAGTGATGGTTTTCGATTAGAGAAACTCCCAACTGAGTAAGCATTGCTTATTATTATTATTTTAAAACTTGCATTACATATTGATGTTGAGATGATGTTGAGTTCTGAGCTGAGTCTTCCTGGGAGGAGTGTCATACCCCAAGAGGGTACCCTAGACGTGGCCGACACTCGAAAGCCATTTCTGGCCTTCAAGCGAACCACTTGGTCCAGTCACACTTTTATTTAGTCATATTCTATCTACGGAATACTCAATCGTAAGGATACTATTCATAATTTAGGGCCAAAGGACAAACATATATCCAATCAATAACTAGCTAGAATAAAATTCAACATTCCCAATCTCTAGTCTATGAAACCTCTATCAACAATCCAGGAGGTGCCGATGACAAGTCCATGGCTATCAAAAATCAAAATAAGAGAAACAATCAAAGCTATAAAGATAATCTCGGTATCTTCCAAAAATTGGGAGGACTCACCAACTACCTAGAAGTGAGTAGATCTTCAACGGTGCATCGGTTGATGATCTCTAGTACCTGTCTCTACATCATGAAACGATGCAGGCTAAATGGCGTCAGTACATGGAATATACGAGTATGTAAAATGGCCGAAAGAAACAAACATCAACGAGGAATCAAATCATCTCGAAATCTCAACTCAGGAGAAAGAACAACTCAATCAAGTGTCCTAAGTCTAAACAAGAATATGCTTTAGACGGAAACAATCACATACAATTCAACCCAATCCAACTCAGAGTACTATCAAGACCTATATGGGAGTTTCTCTTATCCGACAACCATTATTTATAAGCCAGTGATAGTACAACAAGCTAACGTTGTTGCCACATCTGTTCATACCTTGCCAGGGTATGAACAAATCAACCAATCATGGATCCATATCCAACCAAGTCCTATTATGTCAGGACAATAATTTGGGAAGCATCCGACTTTAACGGTTCAATCCCCTCCTACGTTTGGAGATGTAGTTATTGGATTCGAGTTATTACTTACTCTTACCCAATTCGGTGCTCGATACTCCTCCTAAGACTTAATCTCATAAAACTCCATCCAATCGACTCAAGCTAATCATATCGACAAGTGTCATTTGGAACCTTGTCAAATCATCAATTCTATCACAATCAAACCTCTTCCAGTCATACTATCCAATCAATCCCAATCACATCTTCCAGGAGTAGTTTAAATATGCATTTATGACAACATGTAATCCTATCCAATCATTTCGCCATTCATTTAACAAATCTTTTTGGGACTCATCAAGACTCCAAGATTCTAAATAAACAATTTAGACTGATCAACATATCTAAGAAAATTAACATAGTTAAGAAAATCAACCAAATATGTTTAACCACTCATATCAATCAACTCATACCAACATGTAGCATATCACTTTCTTAACTCCACAACATCAACATAATAAAAATTACGTTAATAGATAAAAAAGACCCATTCAGACATAAATCTATCAAAACTCCATTCTTAGGAACAATCAATCTCAAAGAAGGTGTAGGGCACTTGGTTGGAATCAACCCATGATTTGAGTAGCCTTAGATACCTTGGTGAAGACTTTGAAGGAACCTTGATGTTAGGTCTTCAATGGAAAACTTGGACCATAGAAATTCTTGAAGGCAATCCTTGTTGGAGATGGATTGAGGAATAAGAGAGGATGAGGATTAGGGCTTTTTGGGAGAGGCAATGGACTGAAAAGAAATGGTCAAAAACGTGACCAAATCAGTGTATATATAATTAGGGAAAATATCTAATTTGCCCTTCCTAAAAAATCTAGAAAAATAGGCTAAAACCCTTTTGGCGCTATAGTGGCGCGCCGCGCCACTGCAGCGCCAAGTCAATTATAAGATTAAAAACCCTGCAACCTAATAGTGGAATGTCGCGCCAAGGACCAAACTACTGACGCTATTTTCTGGCGCTATAGTGGCGCGTCGCGCCCTTGCAGCGCCAAGCCTAAATTTTTTGGGTTCTAGAAAATGGGCTTAAAAACCCTGCACACCTAATAGTGACGCATCGCGCCAAGAACCAAACTAATGATGCTTATTCCTGGAGCTATAGTGGCGCGTCGCACCCTTGCAGCGCCGAGCCCAGGTTTTCCTCAGTTATAGTCCAGGCCTGAAATTCCTACAGCACTAGTCCATTGTAAGATAGTCATAAATTTTGACTCCATACTCCAAAAAATACAATCTTAGTAGAATTGGAAAGAAGACTCAAAGACCTTTAATTTAATAGGTCATGGGCCACCCAGTTCGTTATATTCAAAAAGATAAGGTTATTGGAAGTCGACCCTTATACAAAGACATTCGGAAACTTAGCCAAGACGAGTTCTTTGGACTTGGCTTGGTTTTAGGGGTCCCTTATGACCCTAAATCACATTCAACACTCTCAAATTTCTTAGGAATATATCCTAACTCATGCATGCACTTTTACAATTGTCTAGTACGATCCTATACGTACATGAATAACGGTCCGAATCTTAGTAAAAAAAATTTAGGGGTGTTACAGGGAGTTTCTTTATATCTGTCCTTAATTTCCTGCCATTTTACATAATCGTACATTTCATGTACTGACATCATTCGACCTGCATCGCTTTATTATGCAGATACAGGTGATAGAGATCCTCAATAGGTGCATAGTTGAAGATCATTAGTTTCCATTTATTTGGTGAGTCCTTCTTATATTCAGAGGAACTCTTTATCCTTTTATTATTGTTGAGTATTATGTTTCTTTAGAGGTAGCCATAGACATGTCATTGGCACTGTCTGATAGTGTTAGAGGCTTCATAGACAGAGTTTGATGATGTAATTGGATTAGTTCTCCTTTGAAAATACTTCTTCTAAAGATTATTTCTTTTATTTGATGTTGTTGATGACGAGCCCACATAAGTATTCTTCTTTTTACTTAAGTCTTCTGCTGATGAACAAATGAGAGATGAGACCAAGTGGTTCTCTCGGAGGCCAAATATGGTTTCTGAGTGCTGGTCATGCCTAGGGTACCCTCTCAGGGCGTGACACAATCAATCAAAGAAGGGAATCACGTTGAGTTCTTACGCTTTCATATTGACAACTCAATTCAGTCGATTACACCAGGGATAAACCCAATCCGAAATATGAACCATAAAAAAACCTATTAAACTGATTACAAGATTACCAACTGCAATACCTATTATCCAAAGAGGAATCCTTCCGGTAGTATCGGCCATTTACCCCACTTCCCTCTAGATTTCATCAAGTGGTCACGCTGGAGACATAAATAGTCATGGATAATTAAACTATGAGATCCTTTCAAATTAGCTAAGAGAATCTTATTTATTCTCTTTCTTTTTCTTAAATGAAGAAATAATTGGAAAATAAAATAGTAAGGACAAAAATGAGTAATAACCCCAGTAGAGACTGGTATGATTCAATTCAACATTTTGTTCGTTCGGGTTTGATTGTGTTGTAGCTCTATAATTTGGATTAAGTTTATCGTTGGATGAACGACATTGCTGATATTGATCCCAAAAAAAGATGGTAGGTACAAATAGGGCGTGAAAAGCCAACCATCGTACTATAAAAATTGGATAGGTTCGATCTATAATCATTAGGGCCTCCTAAAACAATCTATTAAATTCATCGAGTTGTTCCAAAGGATCAAAATGGCCAGTTATTAATGGAATTCCTTGTTGGCTCTATGTAAAATACTCGTTTGGCCACGAGTTTCCAACCATATCGTAATCTAAACCGGTGCTCATAAATAACCAACCCGCAAAGAATAGGGAAGGTATAGTAATGTTGTGAATGACCCAGTATCGAATAATGGTAATAGTATCAGCAAACGATTGTTCTCTTTTGCGTCCAGACATGCTGAGATCCACATATTCTTGTATAGTCAAAGAAGATCGATTTGGCTGACAATTAACTGAAATTTCATCTTGGTGAGATCGTCAATATTGTACCGAGGGCATCTTTAGAGTATACCGAATCAGTATAGCTATCCTTCTTCTGACACAACAACACAATTTGAATTAGTATCAAAAGTAAGTTCTAAAGAATTTCTTTTTTCCTTTACTTGTTGATGTAAAATGATCTTCCACTCAATAGAAAATTCTTTCAATTCAATGAAAAAGATTCTCATAATCCCACAATTTAAGTAGATGCGATATAGAAATTCTCTTTTTAGAGTTGTGGAAGTCGTTTATCTGTTGGAATTTTTTTTAAGAATAGAAATTACTAGTTTTAGAATCTAGTTGGACAAAAAAGATTTCTTAAAAGTGGTTGTGTGATAACTTTTTCTTCTTCTCCATCATTCAAGATATTATGTAAATTAATATATTACTGAATGTGATGAGTTAAACTTAATTTAAAGTCAAAAGAAAAAGTTTTATCATGTAACTGTTCGCTTTAAAATCGAAAATGGATTCGATACAATTCACCAGAATCTACGAAATGAGCAAATTCAAAAATCATTTTTATTTTGAGTCTATAAAAATTCAAGTTTCATTTTTGAATGAAGTTAGACGATACAACTCTTATTAGTTTAATAGTTTACCCAAGAGTTATGCAATGAATCGGTTGATTGGAATTGCGGGATGGATAGATGTTACAGATGATAAATCAATTTCTTTTATATGTCTGGCACTTTATCTTTGTTAGTGTTGTCTAGCTATAATAATAGCTGAATCAAAAACTTTTCATTCAACTTATTCTTTCAATTGAAATTGAGATTTTTGTCTACCCTCCTATTTTATTTTGCAAAATTTGAAACTTAGGTAAGTGCTTTTTAAATATATGTATAAAAAGAACATATTTCATTTAATTTAGCCCCTTCATTCTTACTATAACTAGTTATTTCAGTTTTCTATTAGCAGCTTTGACTATAACCTCAGCTCCATTTATTGGTCTCAGCAAGATACGACTTATTTAAATTTAATATTTAAAATGCACAATTCATAAAAAAATCCTTTTGTGGGATTACTTGTATTCTATATTTACTTACATTACCAATTGTCAATTCTCATTCATTGTCATTGACATTCATGTCAATTTGGATTAATATTTAGGTATTGATATTACCTCTTTTTTTCTTCTTTCAAACAAATAAAAATGATTGAAGTTTTTCTATTTGGAATCGTGTTAGGTCTAATTCCTATTACTTTGGCTGGATTATTTGCAACTGCATATTTATAATATAGGCGTGGTGATCAGTTGGATCTTTGATTAATTAACATTTATTTTTGATTGACCTCCTCCTTTATTTGATTCACAGGCACAGGAGGTCAAATTTTGATTGTTGTGAAAGTTACTGAATGGATCTATTTTATTCTAATTCGATAGAAGAAGCAAAAAATCAAGCTATGTGGGATTTGAGCCTGCAACATCGGGGACCCATGTTCTACCGAACTGAATTAAAAGTGTTTTCTTATCAAAATAGATAAGACTGTAAACAAAAGTGTTCTTTTCATAACCCCAATACATTTTGTATGCAAATACTAGAATAGCATGATAAAAATCAAAGATTATGTCCAATTTTAAGTGATCTCAACTGATCCCTCGTTACTGCTCCTTTGAGCAATAATAGGTAGGGATGACAGGGTTTGAACCCATGACATTTTGTACCGAAAAAAAATACTCTACCAAGTTGTGCCACATCCCTTCAATTATTACACAGTGTAATTGTATAGAATTCTTGTCTTTTTTTCCACTTGGTTATTTCCTCCATTGATATATACAAATTTCTTCTCATTTCGTCTTTTTGGTCTCATTTAACATATAATAGTAGAGGAAAAAGACTTCTCTTATAGATTACATAGAAAATACTTATATACAATTATATACAAAATATATAAATACAGAACCCGTCGTAAAAATAAATTAGTCTTTTTTCAGAAATTCTAGGTAAGAAAGAAGGGGATGTATTTTTTTTCTGTTTTAAGAAGAGTAAAATCTTATTTCCCGAATCATTGTACATTTAAATTTTAATTAGGAATTCTGTGTCCAACTCTAAGCAGTCCTTAACTATATATGCATCTGATCAAATATGTATTATCTATTCCAACAAATAATACAAAAGAAGGAGTTTTTTCAATGCGAGATCTAAGAACATATCTCTTTGTGGCACCAATACTAAGTACACTATGCTTCGGGGCTGTAGCAGGACTATTGATAGAGATTAATCATTTTTTTCTCGGATGTGTTGACATTCTTCTTTTTTTCTTTCTAGGTATTGTCATGGTAAGGAATGAAGAAAATTACAGATCCAATCAAATATTGGTGATGAGTCCCTCTCCCCCTCTTTTCTCTTTTTTCCCTTTTTAGAATAAGGAAGGAAAGAGAAAGAATAAAAAAAGTGGATTCAACATTCGTGCTACGGAATGGGGGTAGAATAGAAAATGGGGGTCTAGGGCAAGAGTATTATACAAAATACTTAAATGATTACTTCAATTTGAAATATACTTTAGAAAAATCATTGTATTTTACTATGACTTTGCTTTACTATTACTTTATTTTCTTGATTTTAATCTTTGACTTTCAGAATTGGATTTCAAATTAGTAATTTCTATTTTATCCTTTCTTCATTTTGAATCAAAAATAGAAGAGTTGAGTAAATCAAAAATCCAAAGGAAGTTCATGGCCAAGGGGAAAGATGTCCAAGTAACGGTGATTTTGGAATGTAATAGTTATGTCTGAAATAGTGTTGATAAGGTATCTAGAGGTATTTTCAGATATATTACTCAAAAGTACCGGCACAATACACCTAATCGATTTGAATTGAAATTTTTTTGTCCCTATTGTTACAAACATACAATTCATGAAGAGATAAAGAAATAGAACGAACCAAGTATCGGTGTCTTACCCTTTCAAGGAAGGGAAAAAATTACATTATATATATAACATATTTAAATAGAAAATAAGCAAATCCTATCCTATTTTTTTAAAATCGTATTTTGGGTGGATTTAAAATGAATTAGAATTAAGAAATAGGATTTTAGGGATAAGAAATAAATTAAACAAACAAACCATGGATAAATCCAAGCGACCTTTTCTTAAATTCAAGTGATGTCACTAACCGAATCCAGGTGTGATGGCACTCATCTTAACCCAGCGAGATAAGTCAGCCTAATACTCAATGAAAAGTAAATGTGAAAGTAATTGAGATAAAAAAAAGGTTTAACTCAGTCAAAAACAAATAAATAATCTCAAAATCCCTCAAGACTGGTTGTCACGTATACAAGCCACTAATAAATTACCGAAGAACGAAAGAAAATATAGTCACAATGTTTTTGTCTCTAGAGTAGGACTAAAACATAACAAAAGAGTAAGAGGTGTTTGCAAGATAGATGTAACAGCTACCTCAACACTCGGAATGATAGCCTTGGATGTAGTAAAAAATAGTAGGAGATCAAGCAGGTCCGAGCTCACAACCTACACAAGTGTGGAAGCAGGGGGTGAATACCAAACAACACGGTACTCAGCAAGTGGATAACTAAAACTAAGCAAAGCTTAATAGATACAAGTACTCCTGTCCTCCCAACCGAACCTCCTTAACTACAACCTGCATAAAATCAGCCCAACTCTACACTTGTACATTAACAACAGTAATACAGTCCACAAATACTCATCAATACTCTCGTCAATAAATCATACCAAATCAAGTTCAGCACACACAAAGCAATATAAGGGTAAACACAAATTCTCAAATATCATAAAGGTGCAGTGCAATGCAATGAAATGATGCATGTCTGTCCTATCGGTACACATCCGCTGAATCATAGTCCGGAACCCATGGGGGACATTTCTGTCCATGTAACCTGTCATGGAGCGTGTGGCCCGTCTCCTCAATATATATATCCTTCCACGGAGCGTGTGGCCTGACCCCTTTATTTCATAATACCTTCCACGGAGCGTGTGGCCCGACCCCTTTGTTTCATAATACCTGCCATGGAGTGTGTGGCCCGACCCCTTTTGTTTCATATTATTTTCAATCTCAACACAATATGTCAGAACCAATGCAATCAATTCATGTTCATATAATTCACGATAATAATATGATAACAACCATCATGTTTCCTATCTCACATCAACATAGTCATTTCACATGTCCAAACTAAATTCACAATCACAATATATCAATTCCACCAATACATGTCATTAGATCACCATTTTCTATCCCTCGTCTCCATTTTTAAGGCCAATCATATAGTCAATAACCCAATCTAATTCTCATTACTCCCTAGTACACATAACACGGAAATAAAAGCATCTACAAGCTTAAACTGAGGTTTAGAAATTCACTTGCCTTAATTAATCAAGCAATTACTCTAGTACTTGAGCCTTCCCTTTTTGTTGGGCCTCTAAATAAGTATAATCTAATCAAATAAATAATCAGAATAAGATTTTGAAACTAACAACACCCATATTATCATATGTCTCGCCTAGACCCAAAACCTACCCAAATCTATAATCAAGTTTCTAATGTTGATGTCAAATAACATGTCAATTCTCATATTTCCAAATTTTAAGCCTAGGGTTAGGTTCTAATTTCCCCAATATCATAAATTTAATGGAAATCATAAAATATAATATACCTAATATTTAATTATCTATCTCAATATATCAAAATTCGGGAACTAACTCATTCTATGTCATTGAAGTCAAATCTAAAATTTTATTTTCTATTATGTTCATTTATGATAAAATAAACTCACATGTCAAATTTTAGCTAAAACGGATCGTTATTCGACCCCCAAATCAAGATTATATATGAAGAACCCTAGGGTCATATTTTCTTATTTCAGCATTGTTTCTCCACCAATATACCCTAAAAATATGTTCATAATCACATGAAAATTTAATGGAAAGGATGAGAATAATTACCTTGATACTTTGGAATGAAAATCCCTATTTTTCTCTCCTCCTTTATTTTTCTTTTCTCCTTTCTTTTCTTTCTTTCTCCGTATTTTTTTGTTCCTGCGTTCTTTGTCGTTCGTCGTTGTTCTTAGATTGTTACATTTGTTGGCATTAGGCCATCAAATTTATATATATATATATATATATATATATATATATATAATTCTTTTTTTTTCTTTTTTTTTTATTATTTTTTTTCCTTTTCCAAACTAATTTTGTATTAAAATTTACAAACCCTAGTAACCTATTTTAATAAATATACAAAAAGTGGTATAGGGTATTAAATAAATTAATACTTTAGCCCATCAATTAAATTAATTCTCTAAAATTATCCCTCAACTAATTAACCATAGTTACCGAATAATCCAAATAACCTATTAAAATTTTACGGGAAGGGTCTCATATGAAAGGAGGAAGACTCATTCCCAAAATGACCTATCGGGTCATTACATTATTCACCACTAAAAATCATGTTCGTCCTCGAACATAAAGAAGGGAAAGGAAGAATAGCCGACGTTACCTAAAGTTTGAGTTATTATATTCTAGAATCGGTGTTCATCCCTCCAAGTGAGATCCTCCTTAAGACCATTCCATCAAGATCAACTACTAAGAACTGAATTTTTGAATCGAACCTTGGTAGATTTACAAATCAGGAGTGATTACCAAGCCACAAACTAACCCATGAATTCAATCTGAATCGAAACCTATTGAATCATAACACAACCACCAAGGCGAGTCTTTTCTCACATACCTACAATGAAGTTCTAAATTAATACTGGCTATAACGAGAAGTGAACTTGAACAACCACCATATACTCATAATATGCAAACCATCACAGGTTTTGTCAAGATTTCACTATCACAATCTCCCTTAAGTTATAAAATTTTGATCTTTAGACATTGGGTATTCATCACGGAAAAATCAAACTTATCTAAGCCAAAGAAGGAAATGATCGAGTAACTTCCTAGAGAGCAACAACACCAAGCATACAAAACCTTTAATGACACTATTGAAGATGGTAGATCAGTAGTTGTGATTGTAAACAACCCTTAAGAGCGGTAACACTAGACTCAATGGCCCCCCACATTCTACCATACATAGACAGAATGAGACCCTGATGAGAGTTGAATCTTAAGACTGTCGGACAACTGTAAGTATTCATGGTCGCTCTTCTACAAATTCTTATAAAAAGAATTATACATGTAAAATCACACTATTATACTTCAACAATCCCTAACAACACCAAATCTATCACAACTGAAATAACCAAGTTTGCAAAAGCATCCTACCCTACCAAAAAGATATCGCAGGATCGGTACACCGATCAACCACTAGGGATCCATCCACCGAAGTAGAAACACGTGTGGGCATAGGTAGCGAATCATACTTCAAATCATGTCCGAAACAAAATAGGTAGTTACATAAGAATGTACGAAATCAAGATCGAATAACACAAGATACTTCTCCCATAGTGCTTATATCAAACATTTTCATTCATCTGACTCCATCACTTTGATTTTTTTGCTACCCACAATCAATCAGTCTATTCTCCATACCAAAACTTAGAGAAATTCTTGGTCACCTGAATAATTCTATATACTATGAGCACATAGCCTCTATTTACCCTCTAGTGCCTATGTAACGCATCATAATAGTTTGTATAACCCATCAACAAAGTAGTATCAATCCAATTCGATATCCTTAATAACCATGAAGAACTCTATCCCTTCTTGTAGTGCATCCATAAGTCACCTACCATAATTTGAGAGTCTAACCTTACATAAAACACATAATCTTTGACACCTCACTATTTGTCATTTAAACCAAAATCAAACCTTCAGAAAAATCGTTGTTACATCCCTCATAAGTTTGTGTCGAACCAATTGACATTATATAGTCATATCTGAACACAAGGGCGAAAATTCATACAATCTTCAACTTTGAACTAAGGATCTACACATGGTGTGTTATTTCTTATCATTTCTTAGATGCTTCCCATGAAGCAAATTTCAAATACCTTGAACTATTTAATATACTAGACTCTTATTCCTTTTGCTAACTCATTTAGCAACCATATTCTTTTGAATCAAAACTTTAAGTGAAGCCCTTTCTTAGGCCTTTTAATGATAAAAAACAACAAAGTCTACAATCCAAACCCTGCACAAGTTCTTTTAACTGCTTAATACCTCGTGTGATAGATCAATTTTCATCTTGTCGATCTATATTTTGACGAAACCTACCGCCATAATGTAGACTTAAAATGAACAGCTTGAATTTCGAATTCCATCCATGTAACCCAATCCCATTATCTATCAATATTAGCTCATACATTGAAGACCTTTATGAATTCACCGTATCTTAGCTATGATTGATCACCTCTCCATTAATCTTATCGTATCCTTTGTTAAAATTTAATTATACCAGTTACCAAACTCGAAACCAAAAAAGAACTTATTACCACACTCGAGTCAAACGCCTATAGAGTTATTTCTCAAATCTTATCCAATAATTGTTAACCCATATGAATAACACATAACACTACCACCATAAGTAGAGCAAAATAAATAGAACCACGTGCCACTAAATTTAATTCTCGCCTATCTCTGAAGATACATTCGGCCCTTACAACCAGAGTAAATATCATTATTGTCGCCTTGTTTCGAAGGCTAAACTACATTCCACTAATTATTTTTATTTATGAATTAGATTCTTTCAATTCTATTCGAGCGGTGTCTCAACACATTCTACAACTTTCCATACAACCACGCAACTCATCAAATAGTATAAAACCACAATTTAGATACCTTCAAGTCATTATTATCATATCGAATCTATTTAACTAAAAATCCATAAAGTATGGTTGTGTCCTGATCATAATCCATCATAAATTCTTATTACCTTTATGCTCAATAACTATTGCCATCATCTCAAAGTCAACCTTCTCAATCGACAAGATATCTTAAACCCAGTTATACCAACCAAATCCAATGGAATAACCCAATTTTATGCGCACTCTCACTAAAATTCTTAATTGCCTTCACACAAGTATACTCACTGCTACTTCCTTTATCCATAAGCTTATCATTCTGATATCAATCCACTCCCTTGGAGTTTATGGTTAAATTACAAGTCCTCACTTAGAATTCTTGAGATACACTTCACAACCTAAACATATTAATCATACCAAAATCCACCACTAAGATCTTTCCTATAAACAATGCTTACCCCAAGCGTCCGTAGTAACAAACTAGTTGATTTTTCAAATGTGAATGCAACATCAAATCTCATCATATGAGAAGATGGTACAACTGATAACTCCTTAAGTAGTTAGTAATCACACATGATAATCGATGTATTTATTTTTGTATACCACTAGTACCACACCGTGAAAGTTTGATAGATCTACCACTAGAATATATCATACCCATTGTAAATATCATACCTAGATAGTCTACACCTTCCTATCCATTACGTAACTATCATACATTACCAACGCATTTCAGTCTCCAGTCAGAATCGATATCACCCTTCCGTAGGTAAGGTCAATAGCAGAAGCAACACAACCCATAACCCTAACCAAATAATCGCAAATGCCGCGGTAGTAGACTTATAATATCCCTTCCTAATATCCATCCACCCTAGCAAATCATTGTAGAAATTCTGATCTCGATTGGCGCAAAATCATCCTCATCACACACTATGTAACTTATTCTTTCACGTCGAACTTCACGATCTGTAGTCTCCGAGGGCATAGTGCTCACAACATATACCATTCTCCTAATACCCCTAATTATACCATTCTCAATTGTAGAACTACTTCAAACATCGGGTAGGCCAAACAAGTATCATTCTCGATGCTTAACCACTAATCCAGAAATATAAGATGTTCAGATAATACTCCAAACCATTATTCCTCTTCCTATACCATATCCTCAAAGTACATTATTGAACCATAACCTTACTCACTCTTTTAAAATCACTGTGCATTACAAGTCTCACCATACACCCTTTCCATAAGTTTATTTCTTTCACCTCCAAGTTAGATCTAGACCACGTGATGATATTTTAATGACATGCATATAGAATCAGGAAAGAGTCACCACTATATGTGAGAGAATGGAGTAAGGAAATAGAAAATAGATCGGATCAAGGACACACGATAGAGAATCAAAAGGTGAAGATATTTCCTAACAGTCTTCATAGCCTCTCGAAGATAAGTACAGACGTCTCCATACCATTCCTCAAGACTCTACTTAGACTCGGCTTGTATACACGTGAGACCTATGAACCTGGGCTCTAATACAATTTTTGTCACTAACCGAATCCAGGTGTGATGGAACTCATCTTAATCCACCGAGATAAGTCAGCCTAATACTCAATGAAAAGCAAATGTGAAAGTAATTGAGATAAAAAAAAGGTTTAACTCAGTCAAAAACAAATAAATAATCTCAAAATCCCTCAAGACTGGTTGTCACATATATAAGCCACTAATAAATTACCGAAGAACGAAAGAAAATATAGTCACAATGTTTTTGTCTCTAGAGTAGGACTAAAACATAATAAAAGAGTAAGAGGTGTCTGCAAGATAGATGTAACAGCTACCTCAACAGTCGGAATGATAGCCTTGGATGTAGTAAAAAATAGTAGGAGATCAAGCAGGTCCGAGCTCACAACCTACACAAGTGTGGAAGCAAGGGGTGAATACCAAACAACAGGTACTCAGTAAGTGGATAACTAAAACTAAGCAAAGCTTAATAGATACAAGTACTCCTGTCCTCCCAACCGAACCTCCTTAACTACAACCTGCATAAAATCAGCCCAACTCTACACTTGTACATTAACAACAGTAATACAGTCCACAAATACTCATCAATACTCTCGTCAATGAATCATACCAAATCAAGTTCAGCACACACAGAGCAATATAGGGGTAAACACAAATTCACAAATATCAGAAAGGTGCAGTGCAATGCAATGAAATGATGCATGTCTGTCCTATCGGTACACATTCGCCGAATCATAGTCCGGAACCCATGGGGGACATTTCTATCCATGTAACCTACCACGGAGCATGTGTCCCATACCCTCAAAATATATATCCTGCCACGAAGCGTGTGGCCTGACTCCTTTATTTCATAATACCTTCCATGAAGCGTGTGGCCCGACCCCTTAGTTTCATAATACCTTCCACGGAGCGTGTCGCCCGACCCCTTTTGTTTCATATTATTTTTAATCTCAACACAATATGTCAGAACTAATGCAATCAATTCATGTTCATATAATTCACGATAATAATATGACAACAACCATAATGGTTCCTATCTCACATCAACTTAGTCATTTCACATGTCCAAAATAAATTCACAATCACAACATATCAATTCCATCAAGACATGTCATTAGATCACCATTTTCTACCCCTCATCTCCATTTTTAAGGCCAATCATATAGTCAATAACCCAGTCTAATTCTCAATACTTTATAGTACACATAACACGGAAATACAAGCATTTACAAGCTTAAACTGAGGTTTAGAAATTCACTTGCCTTAATTAATCAAGCAATTACTCCGGTACTTGAGCCTTCCCATTTCGTTGGGCCTCCAAATAAGTATAATCTAATCAAATAAATAATCACAATAAGATTTCAAAACTAATAACACCCATATTATCATATGTCTCGCCTAGACCCAAAACCTACCCAAATCTATAATCAAGTTTCTAATGTTGATGTCAAATAACATGTCAATTCTCATATTTCCAAATTTTAACCCTAGGGTTAGGTTCTAATTTCCCCAATATCATAAATTTAATGGAAATCATAAAATATAATATACCTAATATTTAATTATCTATCTCAATATATCAAAATTCGGGAACTAACTCATTCTATGTTATTGAAGTCAAATCTAAAATTTTATTTTCGATTATGTTCATTTATGATAAAATAAACTCACCTGTCAAATTTCAGCTAAAATGGATCGTTATTCGACCCCCAAATCAAGATTATATATGAAGAACCCTAGGGTCATATTTTTTTATTTCAGCATTGTTTCTCCACCAATATACCCTAAATATATGTTCATAATCACATAAAAATTTAATGGAAAGGATGAGAATAATTACCTTGATGCTTTGGAATGAAAATCCCTATTTTTCTCTCCTCTTTTATTTTTCTTTTCCCCTTTCTTTTCTTTTTTTCTCCGTATTTTTTTATTCCTGCATTCTTTCTCGTTCATCGCTGTTCTCATATTGTTACATCTGGGTGCATTAGGCCATCAGATTATATATATATATATATAATTTGTTTTCTTTTCTTTTATTATTATTTTTTTTCCTTTTCCAAATTAATTATGTATTAAAATTTACAAACCATACTAACCTATTTTAATAAATATAAGAAAATTGGTATAGGGTATTAAAGAAATTAACACTTTAGCCCATCAATTAAATTAATTCTCTAAAATTATACCTCAACTAATTAACCAAAGTTATCGAATAGTCCAAATAACCTATTAAAATTTTACGGGAAGGGTCTCGTATGAAAGGAGGAGGACTCATTCCCAAAATGACCTATCGGGTCATTACAAGTGATTTTTTCGTAGGAATTTTCCCTTAATTCAATGGGGGGATCGAATTGATTATAGAAACATGAGTTTAATTAGTCGATTTATTACTGAACAAGGAAAAAAACTCGTATTTTATCTTTGTTAACTTTTCTCAATAATGAGAAATATTTGAAAGAACCGAGTCGATCGCTAGAACTACTGATTTTAAAGACCGAAATAAATAGGCTTACTTTTTCTTCACTTGAATCATAATTACAAGAATCTAGATTTGAGTATTATGTCGTAAAAATATGAATCGGAAAAAAAGAAATCTATTTTTATTGAATTGAACGTGTTGATTCATTTTGACTACGTTAGCGTATTTTCTCATACTAATTTCTACTCTATCCTCCCGGAGTTCATTCTCCAGGTAACTCAATTTAAATTATTCTGGTGGATTCTTTCCAATCTACTTCCTTTATGATTTCGAAAGAAATGATATAAAGACAATTCCTATTTGATATTGCTATTTGTGCAAGTATTTTACGATTAAGAAGCAATTGTCTCTTGTACAGATCATGTATTAATCTACTATAACTATTGGATACTACCCTTTCGTGAATTACTGCGTTTATCCTAGAGATCCACAAACGATGAAAATCTCTCTTTTTCCTATCCCTATCCCAATGAGCCGAAATTAAAGCTCTTATTTTCTATTGAGTAATAGTTCTAGTAAGCCTTGAATCAGCCCCTCGAAAGGTTGATGCAAATAAATGATTTTTTGTTCTACGTCTCCGAGCTATATAGCCCCGTTTAATTCTGGTCATTGAATAAATGAAATTTTGATAAATAACTAATTGATTGCCTTTCTTTCAGTTATTCATTCCCCCTTCCTAGTCTATTAATAACAAAACGGATTTTTCCAATGTATAAAACCAAAATTCACAAGGCTTTGGCTACTTTAACCTTCCCGACCACGATTTTTTTTTTAGATATTTCACTTCGAAATAAGAAATTGTATTATCCTAGGTATCAAAAATATAGGAAATAAAATAAATAAAAAAAAAAATAGTGGGTTCCTTCGTTTCTATGGTTACTTCTTAAACGGTGAGGTCTTCTCTATACACCAGAGCCTTTACTTTATACTTTAATTTAATATTTAATCAACTAATTGATGTTATTGGGAACTTGTATAGTTCACACGCTTTGGCTCTACCCATGAATTATCCATTAATAGGTCTTTCACAATCAGATCTACCTATACAGTAACGATATTTAATTATGAAAGTTTGTTGGGTAGCTGACCCTCTTAGTCCATTCTTGCCAGATTGGGGGCCTACCTAATGTTTTATGCTTTTTAAATAAGATTTCCTCCACTTAATGGATTACCTTTTGTTACCAATGGAGAATTTCTTATCATCTTAAATTCAGGTGATTGGATTTACACCAACGGAAACCATGAACTTCATACACAATAGAGGGATATGGTAAAAAAAAAATTATTTTTATAATGGATGGAGTTCCTTTTTCCATCCTATCCCATTCACCGGTACTGATCATTCATACAGTAAAAGTCATTTTCGTACTTTTGTGCCAGCTCATGATCTAAACGAGTCACACATACATCCTTGTACATATTCCTCGACGCTGAGGGCACCCCCGAAGAGCGGGGGATTTTGTGACATTTCTAATTGGCTATCTTGTATTTCTAATAAGTTGTTTAATAGTTGGCATGTTGAATCATATACATAATATGATGGGTTTGTTTAGATTGATCCTAACCGAATGATGGTGAATTACTTCTATTTAATAGAATATTCAATTCGAAATCCATGTTATTTTCCTTGAACCGCTACAAAATCAATAATTCCATGATCTTGGACTTCTGTTGCTGACATAAAAATATCTCTTTCCATGTCTTCGGATATAACTTATAAGGGTTTTCCCTTTCTTTCTACATAAACCCTTGTGAGGGTTTCATGCAGTTTCAGCAGTTCTTGCGCTTCCACGACAAATTCACATACTTGTTCCATATAAAAATCACTAGTTGGTCCATGCATCAGTACCCTTATGATATAACAAAAAAAGCCTCCCCAATCTCGCAAGATAAAGCAAAGATAAAAGAAAGATAAAGAATAGAGAAAAGATAGAATTGAACAACCGTACATGCATCTTTTGTGCATACATCTCTACAAGAAAATTGACCCCCCTCCTTTCTATTGAAGAAAGAGAAAAATAGAATCTATCAGACTCAGATGGGTAAATAATCAAATTGCCATCCTTCCTTTCAGAGGAATTAAAAATACTATGATGGCTCTACTGCTTTATATGTTTATTTTTTCTTTTTTTTTGTCTGTGATTATAGCAATCCCAAAGTTTCTTTTTAATCCGATCAAATAAGGAAAAAATATTTTTTTGTACTCTTTCAGAACATAAATATTATTATGAATTCTTCGTCATGAAAGCAAAAAAGTTTGTGACGCAGAACTGAACTTCCAATAGATAAGAGAAAATCCGAAATACCCCTTATCTCATACTACTCTCTCGATATAGAATCTAATGTTTTGAAAAAAAAATACAAAAATTTCTCATATCGAATTCTAAGTGCCATGCTATTATTACTTAGTATTCATATGGCGAAGGTATAGTCTTCTTTTTTCTCTCAAATAAAGACCTCATTGGCGCAAAGCGTGAGGGAATGCTATACGTTTGGTAAGTTGTCCCCCAACCAGGATAAGAGATCCCATTGAAGCAGCTAATCCTATGCATACTATATGTACATCTGGTCGCACAAATATCATAGTATCATAAATGGCGATCCCAGGTGTTACCCAGCCCCCGGGAGAGCTTACAAACAAATACAACTCTTTGGTCTCATCCTCCATACTAAGATATATCATAAGACCAATAAGTTGATTTAAAAGCTCGGTACTAATCCCTTGGCCTAAAAAATAATATTTCTCGATAAAGTTGGTTGATAATGGTAAAACTGTATCCCTTTGGAACCGTACATGCGCCTTTTGATGCATACGGTTCAAATTTTTTTTGAATCAATGTCTAGATTCAAGTCCTCTTTCTTTTTTTTTCTAGAAAGGTTCTTTCTTACTTCTAACGAAAGGGCTTTTCTTTGATTTTTCAATAAAGACGAGTTTTTACTCTTTTTTTATATTTTCGATTTTCCATTCTAAAATTTGAAGTCATAAGAAAGGGCCATTAAACTTATCAAATTAATATCTCATTGATGTATTCTTTCATCAAGATTTAATCAAAACCGCGATGGTATTTTCTTGTTCCTGAATGGATCTATTTCATTTTTTTTCGGTTTATGCTCTACTTCGGGTAAAGATCCGCCCGATTTGGATTTGTACATATAGGACAAATTCTCCCATTACCATTTCTTTTTGTATTTCTTTTTTTTTCAATTCATTTTATACAAGTATTTATTAGAGTTGAGATAACTTTGCTTGACAATTAGGATCTCTTTAAAAAGAAAAAATATGAATAGCAATCATAGATTTCTTACCAATCCAATTGTTTTTTTCTAAACGGAGCCTGCATACTTTATTTTTTTAGTCCAACCAAGCCAACCATAAATTATTCTAACTGCTAATAGTAATATGAATCCCCTAAAAAATGGATCTAATTGCACTTCACTCTCCAATATTTTGATGATTCAAAATATCTTTCTTGGGCGAAACGAGGGATATCTCGATCGGGGGATAGAACGGGGAAATACCATATGACCCAATATATCTGACAAGTTGCACTATACGTCAACCCAAGATGAAATTGGATCTCCAGGATTTCGGAATATAACTTTTGGAACACCAATAGACATTAAATGAAAGAGAGAATTAAATACTATATTTCACTTTGAGGTGAAAACGTAACAATTTTTTTATTTTCTTTATAATATTCATATTGGTTTTTATCGTATTTATTTTATCCATAGATTCTAAAAATTCATAAAGAAAGATAAAATGAATAAACTCAAATTATTATGAATAGGTCTTTGTATTGATAAATAAGTATGGACTCATTCGCTCATAGAAAATGGGATCAACTCTCCCATTGTGTATTGGTACTTATCGAGTATAGAATAAATTTTTTTCTCTTTGTTCCTACGAATAGAATTGTTCCATTATTATTAACAGAATAGAAACCCTTGTTCAGAAATAATTGACTCAACAAGAGTGGTCTATAGGATAGTCATATTATAGTCTTTTCCAATGAAATAAAGTTACGTAGTGTCCATTTATCTTTGATATAAGGGGTATTTTCATAGGTTTGCCTTGGTATCGTGTTCATACCATTGTATTGAATGATCCCAATCGGTTGCTTTCTGTTCATATAATACATACAGCTCTAGTTGCTGGTTGGGCCAGTTCGATGGCTCTGTATGAATTAGTGGTTTTTGATCATTCTGATCCTATTCTTTATCCAATATGGAGACAGGGTATGTTCTTTATATCCTTTATGACTCGTTTAGAAATAACCAATTCATGGGGTAGTTGGAATATCAAAGGGGGGACTGTAACGAATCTAGGTATTTTTGGCTTATGCTTTTTGGCAGCTATCTGGCATTGGGTGTATTAGAATCTAGAAATATTTTGTGATTAATGTACAGGAAAACCCTCTTTGGATTTGCCAAAGATCTTTGGAATTCATTTATTTCTCTCAGGGGTAGCTTGCTTTGGTTTTGGTGCATTTCATGTAACATGCTTGTATGGTCAAAGAATCTGGGTGTCCAATCCTTATGGACTAACAAAAAAAGTACAACCTGTAAATTCAGCGTGGGGCATGGAAGGTTTTGATCCTTTTGTTCCAAGAGGAATAGCCTCTCATCATATTGCAGCAGGAACATTGGGCATATTAGCGGGCCTATTCCATCTTAGCATCCATCCGCCACAATGTCTATACAGAGGATTGCGTGTGGGAAATATTGAAACCGTCCTTTCCATTAGTATTGCTGCTATTTTTTTGTAGCTTTTGTTGTTGTCGGAACTATGTGGTATGGTTCGGCAACTATCCCGATTGAATTATTTGGGCCCACTCAATATCAATAGGATGAGGGGTACTTCCAGCAATAAATATATCTAAGAGTTAGTGCTGGGCTAGCAAAAAATTAACGTTTATCAGAAGCCTGGTCTAAAATTTCTGAAAAATAGTTTTTTATGATTACATCAGCAATAATCTGGCAAAAAAAGGATTATTCAGAGCATGTTCAATGGATAACAGGGATGGAATAGCGGTTGGATGGTTAAGACACCCTATATTTAGAGATAAGGAAAGGCATGAACTTTTTGTATGTCGTATGCCTACTTTTTTGAAACATTTCAAGTGGTTTTGGTAGACGAAGATGGAATTTTTAGAGTCGATGTTCCTTTTAGAAGGGCAAAATCAAAATATAGTGTTGAACAAGTAGGTCTAACTGTTGAGTTCTATGGCGGTGAACTCAATGGCATAAGTTATAGCGATCCTGTTGAACAAGTAGGTCTAACTGTTGAATCAACTTTATTTTTAATCTTGTTCATTCTTTATCTGGAAGATGATAAAAAAAGGAACTAAAAAGAAATAAACAGGTATGAAAGATATAATTGTAAATCACGATCGAATCTATGGAAGCATTGGTTTATACATTCCTCCTAGTCTTGACTCTAGGGATAATTGTTTTTGCTATCTTTTTTCGAGAAACGCCTTAATTTCTAACTAAAAAGAACTAAAGGGGTGAAATAATTTTTCATTATCTCTGTTGAAGTACGGAGCCTCCCGATATCGGGAGATGTAAGGGGACTGACTTTCCCTTTTTCAATTACTTCCTACCTTAAGGTAGCCCCACTACTGAGGGAGGCTCCATACTTCAACTAGTCTCAATGCTCCTCGAATGGATCTCTTAGTTGTTGAGAAGGTTGCCCAAAAGTGGTATATAAGGCGTACCCAAAAAACTTACAAGTAAACCAGATATAAAGATGGCGACTAGGGTTGTTGTTTCCATTCTTATTATATTTATATAATTTCAAGACCCCAATGGATCTATGATAAGATCTTTTATTTACAACAGAATAGTATAAGAATTCAACAGATCTCAACGAATATAATAGGATTTATGGCTACACAAACTGTTGAGAATAGTTCTAGATCTGGTCCAAGATGAACTGCAAAAGAGATTTATTAAAACCATTGAATTCGGAATATGGTAAAGTAGCTCCTGGGTGGGGAACTACTTCTTTGATACGTGTCTCAATGGCCTTATTTGCGGTATTTCTATCTATTATTTTGGAGATTTATAATTCTTCCATTTTATTCGATGGAATTTAAATGAATTAGATCTATAAGGACCACAAAGTCCATTCTTTTGAGTCCAAAATGAATCATTTAGAGCTCCGATTTATAGTCCATTCTATTTTCTTTTGGTAGTTCGATTGTGGAATTTCTTTTTTTCTGTATTTCTGGGGTATGAGTGTGTGACTTGTTATAATTGATCCTATTGATAGTACATAGAATGGGTCTGTCATCTTGATAGAGATGGTTCTACTTCGCCAGATATTTATTCGAATATTTGGAACACGAAATAGATTAAGAAATATTTAAGCTACGATTCATACTTAATATTCAGACCTCGTGTCCGGGCTCCAAAAAATTTTCAAACAAAGAATTTTAATTTCTAAATCAAAAGATTCCTTGCTTTCAACCCCTATTTATATTTTGACCAAAAGCAAACCTTTCTTTGAATTTTTGTCATTCTATTTATTCAGGGAATAAGTGATGATCCGAGGATTCTTACTCAAGGAATCGTTGATTTGATTTAGGTTAGGTATTTTTATTGAATCATCATGGTTCTAGTATGAATCGGAGATTTTAATCGATTCATAGGGTCTTAACAAGAGAATTCCTATCGATAATAAAGAAAACAAATAATAAAAGCCATATTCCAAAAATTCTATAAAGAAATAGGGAAAAAGAGAATTCATGAGGCCCATAAGTATACCTCTATTCCATATTCATTGCAACTAGTATATAGGTGTTTTTGCTTGAGTTGTACGAGATGAAAGTTTCATAGACGGTTCTCAGAGGGGGAGTTCCGCCTATCTCAATAAAGTATATGATTGGTTCAAAGAACATCTCGAGATACAAGCAATTGCGGATGATATAACTAGTAAATATGTTCATCCCCACATCAATATATTTTATTGATTAGGGGGAATTGCGCTTACTTGTTTTTTAGTACAAGTAGCTACTGGGTTTTCTATGACTTTTTACTATTGTCCGGCCGTTATTGAGGCTTTTGCTTCATTTCAATACATAATTACTGAAGCCAACTTTGTTTGGTTAATTCGATCCGTTCATCGATGGTCGGCAAGTATGATGGTCCTAAGGATGATCCTACATGTATTTCCTGTGTATCTCACTAGCGGATTTACAAACCCTCGCGAATTGACTTGGGTTACAGGTGTGGTTCTGGCTGTATTAACCGCATATTTTGGCGTAACTTGTTATTCCTTACCTCGGGACCAAATTAGTTATTAGGCAGTGAAAATAGTAATAGTTGTCCCTGACGCTATTCCTGTAATAGGATCACCTTTGGTCAAATTATTGCACGGAAGCGCTAGTGTGGGACAATCTACTTTGACTCATTTTTATAGTTTACACACTTATGTATTACCGCTTCTTACTGTCGTATTTATGTTAATGCACTTTCCAATGATACGTAAACAAGGTATTTCCGAGCCTTTATAGATAGAGAAAATCAAAATATATCCTAGCTATTTGTAATCAATCGTTTATCACTTTGTGTAGGAATATCTAGTATTTCATTACTAAAAGTATGGATTATTGAAAATAATAAGACATAGATTTTGTGAAGAGAAAATGGATTATGGGAGTGTGTGACTTGAACTATTGATTGTTCTGTGTAGATATATGCCTTCCACATGAGAATTCACAACCAAATGTGTCTCTTTGTTCCAATCGTCGTGTAAGACCTATACAGAGGATAGGCTGGTTCGCCTAAAGAGAATCTTTTCTATGATCCGAATCATGTTGTACATGAGCAGGCTACGTAAGATCCAGTATATGTGTTGATTCCATTTTATCTAGTTCACTTATAAGATTTAATAGTATGTAAATGTATTCATTTCCTTTGCATTGACATGATCAATACTACTATCAGAGTGAAACAAGGGATCTAAAGAAGAAGAGAGGCTAGACTATATTAGTAACAAGCAAACCTTATATGTGTATCTCCAAGCATTTTGGAGATAAATATCAATTAGAAGGTCTAAGACAACCCAGAAAGAACTTGATCATATCATGACTTGATTTGTAAGCCTACTTAGGTCTTGAGTATTTACTTGAAAGAACGTAATTTTTTTATTTTGTAATGGATAGTTGCAACTCCATAAAAAAGAATTCAGTCAATTTTTTCTTACATTGAACCATTCCTATATCATATGTGTATGTGTAAATACAGGTGACATGTATATATTTTACATGGATATATGGATTCTTTTGGTTCTTTTTGTTCTTTCTCGAGCTGGATGATTAAAAATTAACATATCCAGTTCCCTAGGGGGATGGATGTATAAGAATTCACCTATCCCAATAACAAAAAACCTAACTTGAATGATCCTGTATTAAGAGTTAAATTGGCTAAGGGTAATTATTTTGGCGAGCCCGCATGGCCCAATGATCTTATATATACTTTCCAGTAGTAATTCTATGTACAATTGCATGTAATGTAGGCTTAGCCATTTTAGAACCATCAATGATTGGTGAACCGGCGGATCCATTTGCAACCCCTTTGGAAATCTTACCTGAATGGTATTTCTTTCCAGTATTTCACATACTTTGTACAGTGCCCAGTAAATTATTGGGGGTTCTTTTAATGGTTTCAGTACCTGCAGGATTATTAACAGTACCTTTTTTAAAGAATGTTAATAAATTCCAAAATCCATTTTGTCGTCCAGTAGCGACGACTGTCTTTTTGATTGGTACCGCAGTGGCCCTTTGGTTGGTCATTGATGCAACATTACCTATTGATAAATCCCTAACTTTAGGTCTTTTTAAAAAAAAATAATTGATTCAATTGTGAACTTACACGGCATGTGTATCTAGGGAATAGTTTCTTCAAAGCGAATTCTCCCTAGATACATCTATTCAATTTAACTATGAATTTATTTCTAATATATGATATATTAATTGTGCTAAATTATGATTTTTCAATCTATTTTCACTAAGTAAGTCCAATAGATTTAAACCTTATTTTTTGCTAAATCAATTATGAAATATTTTTCTAAAATGCCCAATATCTGTTTTATATCTTCGCTATGAAAATATTCAATTTTCATAAGATCTTCTTGGCTGTTATTCAAAAGGTCCAATAATGTATATATATCTTGGACATTTTGAGGTAATTATAGATCGTGGAAGACAAATTTTGATTGGTCAATAAAAATCAATTTTAATGCTATTTTTTTTTTATGAGTTTAGCATATTTATCATGAAAGGTAAAATGAGGATAAAGGAACCGTGTGTTGATTATCCTGTAAATATAGGTTGTCTTCCTGCATATGTAAAAACAGAATAAATAAATCAATTAAATTTCGGGATTCTTCATGAAGTCCTTCTTTCGGAGTTAAACTTCCGTTGTCCATATTTCGATAAAAAGTATCTTTTGTTTTTCATTCCCATTCCCATAAGAATGACTACTATGATTCGCATTTCGAATAGGCATGAATACAACATGGATATGATAACTTCTATCTTGAAAGTTATGTGGCATTTTTATAAGATATCCCCGATTTCACTCTATATGTAATCCAATAACAAAATCAATTGGTTCCGTTAAACTAGATATATCTTTGTAATGACCCATTACGTAATTTTGAGAATGAATCCTCCTCCTTTCATAGAAGATCCTTTTCGTAAATTTAAGTTGAAAATTTTGGACCTTTCGGTAACTTTCGTTAATTAGTTGAGGGATAATTTTAGAAAATTAATTTAATTAATGAGCTAAATTGTTAATTTATTTAATACCCTATACCCCTTTTCTTATATTTATTAAAATAGGTTAGTAAGGTTTGTAAATTTTAATACATAATTAGTTTGAAAAAGGAAAAAAATAATAATAAAATAAAAGAATTGTTTATATATATCCATCAGATGTAATGAGAAAAAGAGAACAATGACGCAAAAATGAACACAAAAATTGGGAAAAAAAATACGGAGGAAGAAAGAAAAGAAAGGGGAAAAGAAAAATAAAGGAGAAGAGAAAAATAGGGATTTTCATTTGAAAGCGTCAAGGTAATTATTCTCATCCTTTCCATTAAATTTTCATGTGATTAGGAACATACTTTTAGGGTATATTGATGGAGAAATAACGCTGGAATAAGAAAATATGATCCTTGGGTTCTTCACATAAAATCTTGATTTGGGGGTCGAATAACGATCCGTTTTAGCTGAAATTTGACATGTGAGTTTATTTTATCATGAGTGAACATAATCAGAATGAAAATTTCAAATTTGACTTCAATGACTCGGGATGACTTTTTAACCCAATTTTTGATCCGTAAATAAATATAGCAATATGTGTTTTATTGGATTCATATTCTTATGAAGATTATGTATTTAAACAGATTTTGATCGTTAGAAAGCGTTGCGAAAGGCTCAAGTTTTAAATTGAGTATTCAATTTAATTCAGGTTTAACCCTAGTTTTGAAATTCAGAATATATGGGAGTTGACATGTTAAGTGGCATCAAGATTAGGAACGTGTTTATAGATTTGCTTAAATTTTTGGGTTTAGGCTAGACATATGGTACTAGGGTGTTGTTGGTTTTAAAAATCTTATTGTGATTATTTATTTGGCTAGATTACGTTGATTTGGAGGCCCAATGAAAAGGGAAGGCTCAAGTCCCACAGTAATTACTTGATTAATTAAGGCAAGTGAATTTCTAAACCTCAGTTTAAGCTTGTAGATGCTTGTATTTCCATATTATGTGTACAGGGGACTAACGAGAATTGGACTGGGTTATTGACTGTATGATTGGCCTTAAAAATGGAGATGAGGCTATAAAATGGTGATCTAATGTCATGTATTGATGGGATTGATATATTACGATTATAGGTTTATTTTGGACATGTGAAATGACTGTGTTGATGTGAGATAGGAAAAAATAGTATTGTTGTCATGTTATTATCGTGAATTATATGAACATGAATTGATTGTATTAGTTCTGATATATGGTGTTGAGAATGAAAATGATATGAAACAAAAGGGGTCGGGTCACACGCTCTGTGGTGGGTATTATGAAACAAAAGGGTCGGGCCACACGCTCCGTGGAAGGTATTATGAAATAAAGTGGTCAGGCCACACGCTCTATGGAAGGATATATATATTGAGGGGATCAGCCACATGCTCCGTGACAGGTTACATGGACAGAAATATCCCCCATGGGTGCCAAAATGTAATTCAGCTGATGTGTACCGATAGGACAGACATGCATCATCTTATTGCATTGAATCACATTTTATTGATATTTGTGAATTCTTGTTTACCCCTTTATTGCTATGTATGTGCTAAACTTGACTTGATATGATTCATTGATGAGACTATTGATGAGTATTCGTGGACTGTATTACTATTATTATTGTATAGGTGTAGAGTTGGGCTGGTTTTATGCAGGTTGTAGTTAAGGATGTTTGGTTGGGAAGACAGGAGTACTTGTCTCTATTAAGCTTTGCTTAGTTTTAGTTGTCCACTTGTTGAGTACCATGTTGTTCGGTACTCACCCGTTGCTTCTACACTTGTGTAGGTTGTGAGCCTGAACCTGCTTGATCTCCTACTATTTTCTACTACATCCAAGGCTATCATTCTAAGTGTTGAGATAGTTGTTACATGCATCTAGCAGACACCTCTTACTCTTTTATTATGTTTTAGTCCTATTCTAGAGACAAAGACATTGTGACTATATTTTCTTTTGTACTTCGCTAATGTATTAGTGGCTTGTACATGTGATAACCAATCTTGGGGGATTTTGAGGTTGTTTTAGGTATTTTTGGTTAAGTTAAATTTTGATTTATGTCTCTTTCTTTCGCATCCAATTTCCATTGGGTATTAGGTTGACTTGTCTTGGTGGGTAGAGATGAGTGCCATCACACCCGTAGTTGGGTCTTGACATAATGGTATCAGAGCTCCAGATTCATAGGTCTCACGTGTATACAAGCCGAGTCTATGTAGAGTCTTGACGATTGGTACAGAGACGTCTGTACTTATCTTCGAGAGGCTATGAAGACTCTTAGGAGATATCTTCACCTTTTGATTCTCTATGATGCATTCTTGATCTGATCTATTTTCTATTGCCTCACTCTGTTCTCTTATATATAGTAGTGACTCTTGCATGATTCTATGTGCGTGTAGTTGAAATGTCATCACGTGGTCTAGATCTAATTTGGAGGTGGAAGTAATAAACTTATGGAAAGGGTGTAAGTGAGACTTGTAATGTACGGTGATTTTAAAAGAGTGAGTAAGGTTATGGTTCAATAAGGTACTTTGAGGATAGGGTAAAGGAAGAGGAACAATGGTTTTGAGGATTATATGAACGTCTTATATTTCTGAATAGTGGTTAAGCATCGAGAATGATGCTTGTTTGGCCTACCCGATGTTTGAAATGATTCTACTATTGAGAATGGTATATTTAAGGGAATGACTATGTTGTGAGCACTGTGCCCTCAGAGACTACAGACCATGAATTTCGTTGTGAAAGAATGAGTTACATAGTGTATGATGAGGATGATTTTGAGCTAATCGAGATCAGAATTTCTACAACAGTTTGTTAGGGTGGATGTATATCAGGAAGGGTTATTATAAGTCTACTACAACGGTACTTGTGATTATTTGGTTAGGGTTATGGGTTGTGTTGCTTCTGCTATTGACCTTACCTACTGAAGGGTGATATCGATTTTGACTAGAGACTAAAATGCGTTGGTAATGTATGATAGTTACATAATGGATAGAAAGGTGTAAAGTATCTAGGTATGATCTTTACGGTGGGTATGATGTATTCTAGTGGTGGATCTATCAAACTTTCACGGTGTGGTACTATTGGTATACAAAAAAAATACATCGATTATCAAGTGTGATTACTAACTACTTAAGGAGTTATCAGTTGTATCATCTTCTCATATGGTAAGATTTGATGTTGCATTTACATTTGAAAAACAAACTAGTTTCTTACTACAGACGCTTGGGGTAAGCATTGTTTATAAGAAAAATCTTAGTGGTGGATTTTGTATGATTAATGCATTTAGGTTGTGAAGTGTATCTTGAGAATTCTAAGTGAGGACTTGTAATTTAATCGTAAAATCCAAGGGAGTGGATCGATATCAGAATAATAAGCTTATGGATAAATAAAGTAGCAGTGAGTATACTTGTGTGAAGATAATTAAGAATTTTAGTGATAGTGCGCATAAAATTGGGTTATTCCATTGGATTTGGTTGGTATAACTAGGTTTAAGGTATCTTATTGATTGAGAAGGTTGTCTTCGAGATGATGGCAATGGTTATTGAGCATAAAGGTAATAAGAATTTATGATGGATTATGATCAGGACACAACCATACTTTATGGATTTTTAGTTAAATAGATTCGATATGATAATAATGACTTGAAGGTATCTAAATTATTGTTTTCTACTATTTGGTGAGTGGCGTGGTGGTATGGAAAGTCGTAGAATGTGTTGAGACACCGCTCGGATAGAATTGAAAGAATCTATATTCATTAATAAAAATAATTAGTGAAATGTAGTTTAGCCTTCGAAACAAGGCGAGAACAATTATATTTACTCTGGTTGTAAGGGCCAAATGTATCTTCAAAAAGAGTGGAGAATTAAATTTAGTGACACGTGGTTCTATTTATTTTGCTTTTTTTGTGGTGGAAGTGTTATGTGTTATTCATATGGGTTAACGATTATTGGATAAGATTTGAGAAATAACTCTATAGGCATTTGACTCGAGTGTGCTAATAAGTTCTTTTGTGGTTTCGAGTTTGGTAACTGGTATAATTCAATTTTAATGAAGGATACAATAAGATCATTAGAGAGGTGATCAGTGGTAGCTAAGATACGTGAATTCATAAAGGTCTTCAATGTATGAGCTAATGTTGATAGATAATAGTATTGGGTTACATGGATGGAATTCAAAATTTAAGTTGTTTATTTTAAGTCTACATTATGGCGGTAAGTTTCGTCAAAGTATCAAACAACAAGATGAATGGAGTGTTTTGCCCATACTTAGATTCTTTTGTGATAGTATTCATTGATGACATCTTGGTGTATTCCAAGAATGAGGCAGATCATGGACGCAATTTAAGGTTGGTACTTCAGAAGTTGAGGGAAGAAAAGTTGTGTGCAAAGTTCTCCAAGTGTGAATTTTGGCTTGATTCTGTGACATTCTTAGGACACGTGGTGTCCAAAGAGGGGATTAGAGTGGATCCAGCTAAGATTGAGGTAGTTAGAGGTCAGACAAGGCCTACTTGTCCTATTGAGATTCGTAGGTTTGTGGGGTTAGCCGGTTATTATAGATGGTTCGTGCAGGGATTTTCCACTATTGCAGCTCCACTAACTAGATTGACTCAGAAGGCCATGGATTTTCATTAGTCTGAAGAGTGTGAGGTGAGCTTCCCAAAGCTCAAGACTTTGTTGACTTCGGCTCCAGTTTTGACGCTACCCGAGGAGGGTATGGGCTTTACTGTACATTGTGATACTTCCGGTGTTGCTTTAGGTGGAAGTGTTGATGCAAAAGGGGAAAGTGGTTTCCTATGCTTCGAGACAATTAAAAGCTCATGAGAAAAACTATCCTACTCATTATTTGGAGTTAACAGTCGTAGTCTTTGTGCTTAAGTTGTGGCGTCATTACCTATACGATGTGCATTGTGAGGTTTTCACCGATCATAGGAGTCTTCAGTATATATTCAGTTAGAGGGATCTGAACTTGAGGCAACATAGATGGCTTGAGTTGGTGAAGGACTACGACATGACTATCTTGTATCACGCAGGAAAACTCAATGTCATGGAGGATACATTGAGTAGGATGTTCTCTAGTATAGGGAGTCTTGCGGCGATTCGAGTTGAGGAGCGACCATTGGCTAGAGATGTTCAGAGGCTGGCTAATAGCCTTGTTCAGTTGCAGATTTCAGAGGATGGTGGTGTTTTTGCCTTTGTGGAGGCATGTTCTTCCTTGGTTAAGCAGATTCAGGAGAGACAGTTTGAGGATGAGAAGTTATGTATCATTTGAGACAAGGTATTAAGAGGTGAAGCTAAGGAGGTGGTACTTGATACGAAAGGAGTACTGAGGATTGGCGGCAGAATTTGTGTGCCTAAGGTGGGTGACCTGACTAGACTTATTTTGGAAGAGGCTCATTGTTCAAGGTATTCCATCCATCCAGGAGAGGCCAAGATGTATCATGATCTTTGCCAGCACTATTAGTGGTGTGGGATGAAGAAGGACATCGTAGAGTTGAGTCCAAGTGTTTGACTTGCCAACAAGTAAAGTCTGAGAACTAGCGGCCTGGGAGTGTGAGTCAGAGGATGCCTATTCCCACTTGGAAGTGGGAAATGGTCACCATGGACTTCATTGTAGGTTTACCTCCCACCGTGGGTGGCTACGACTCTATATGGGTGGTGGTTGACAGACTAACCAAGTCTGCCCATTTTATTCTAGTTAAGGTGAGGTACACAACAGATAAGCTAGCCCAATTTTATATTAATCAGATTGTTCGGCTTCATGGTATCCCAGTATCTATTATTTCGGATCAGGGTTCAGTATTTACTTCATAATTTTGGCAGGCATTACAACATGGTTTGGGCACTAGACTTGATATGAGTACAACTTTTCACCCACAAATTGATAGTCAATCCGAGTGGACGATTCAGGTGTTGGAGGACATGCTCAGAGCTTGTGTTATTGATTTTGGTGCTAGATAGGATCAATACTTTCCCCTAGCGGAGTTTACATACAATAA
The DNA here is from genome assembly GCF_947179165.1 of Solanum dulcamara. Taxonomy (NCBI): domain Eukaryota; kingdom Viridiplantae; phylum Streptophyta; class Magnoliopsida; order Solanales; family Solanaceae; genus Solanum; species Solanum dulcamara. The sequence continues at coordinate 19,415,506 of NC_077239.1, forward strand.
CAGTTATCACTCCAGTATCCAGATGGCTCCATTTGAGGCTTTGTATGGTAGGCGGTGTCGATCCCCTATTGGATGGTTTGACTTAGCTGAGATGGACTCCTTAGACATAGACTTTCTTAGAGATGCTATGGAGCAGGTTCGTAGAATTTTGGGTGGACTCATGACAGCTAGAGTAGGCAAAAGAGTTATGCATACCGGAGAGTTCGACCATTGCAGTTCATAGTGGGTGATCACGTTGGTCTTCGAGTGTCGCCCATGAAGGGCATGATGCAGTTCGGGAGGAAGGGCAAGCTCAGCCCTCAATTCATTGGACCGTTTGAGATTTTAGCGAGAGTTGGAGACTTAGCTTATAAATTGGCCTTACCATCTAGCTTGTCGGCTGTGCATAATGTGTTTCATGTTTCTATGCTCCAGAAGTATGTTCCTGATGAGTCTCATGTGTTACTACTCGATTAAGTGAAGTTGGTTCCAGACCTGACATTTGAGGAGGAGCTTATAGTCATTCTAGATAAGCAGGTTCGTAAGCTTAGAAATAAGGAGATAGCTTCAGTGAAGGTACGATGGAAGCATTGTTCAGTCGGAGAGGCGACTTGGGAGATAGAGGCTGATATGCGTGCTAGATATCCCTAGCTTTTCGAATCTTCAGGTACTTTCTTTTACTTTATGTTCGAGGACGAACATGATTTTTAGTGGTGGATGATGCAATGACCCGTTAGGTAATTTTGAGAACGAGTCCTCCTCCTTTCATAGAAGATCCTTTTCATAAATTTAACTTAAAATTTTTGGACCTTTCGGTAATTTGGTTAATTAGTTGAGGGATAATTTTAGAGAATTAATTTAACAGTTAGGCTAAAGTGTTAATTTATTTAATACCGTATACCACTTTTCTTATATTTATTAAAATATGTTAGTAGGGTTTGTAAATTTTAATACATAATTAGTTTGGAAAAGAAAAAAATAATAATAAAAGAAAAGAATTATATATATATATATATATATATATATTAATACCATCAGATGTAACGAGAAAAAGAGAACAACGATGCAGAAACGAACACAAAAACTGAGGAAACAAATACAGAGGAAGAAAGAAAAGAAAGGGGAAAAGAAAAATAAAGGAGAAGAGAAAAATAGGGATTTTCATTTCAAAGCATCAAGGTAATTATTCTCATCCTTTACATTAAATTTTCATGTGATTATGAACATACTTTTAGGGTATATTGGTGGAGAAATAACGCTGAAATAAGAAAATATGACCCCTATGGTTATTTACATAAAATATTGATTTGGGGGTCGAATAATGATCCGTTTTAGCTAAAATTTGACAGGTGAGTTTATTTTATCATTAGAGAACATAATCATAAAGAAAATTTCATATTTGACTTTAATGACTCGAGATGACTTTTTGACGCAATTTTTTATCCGAAAATAAATATAACAATATGGGTGTCATTGGATTTGTATTCTTATGAAGATTATGTATTTGAACAGATTTTGATTGTTAGAAAGACTCAAGTTTTAAAGTGATTATTCAATTTAATTGAGGTTTAACCCTAATTTTGAAATTCAGAAAATATGGGAATTGACATGTTAAGTGGCATCAGGATTAGGAAAGTGTTTATAGATTTGCTTAATTTTTTGGGTCTAAGCTAGACATATGGTAATAAGGGTATTGTTAGTTTCAAAAATCTAATTGTGATTATTTATTTGACTAGATTACGTTAATTTGGAGGCCCAATGAAAAGGGAAGGCTCAAGTCCCGAAGTGATTGCTTGATTAATTAAGGTAAGTGAATTTCTAAATGTAAGTTTAAGCTTGTAGATGCTTGTATTTCCATGTTATGTGTACTGGGGAGTTATGAGAATTGGACTAAATTATTGACTGTATGATAGTCCTTAAAAAACTGGAGATGAGGGGTATAAAATGGTGATCTAATGATATGTATTTGTGGGATTGATATGTTATGATTATGGGTTTATTTTGGACATGTGAAATGACTATGTTGATGTGAGATAGGAAAAAATATTATTGTTTTCATGTTATTATCGTGAATTATATGAACATGAGTTGATTGCATTAGTTCTGATATATTGTGTTGAGACTGAAAATAATATAAAACAAAAAGGGTCGGGCCACACACTCCGTGGCAGGTATTATGAAACAAAGAGATCGGGCCACATGCTCTGTGGCAGGATATATATATTGAGGGGATGAGCTACATGCTCCATGGAAGGTTACATGGGCAGAAATGTCCCTAGTAGGTTCCAGACTGTAATTTAGTGGATATGTACCGATAGGACAGAATGTATCATCTCAGTGCATTGCCTCATATTTTGTTGATATTTGTGAATTTGTGTTTACCCTTTTATTGCTCTGTACATGCTGAACTTGACTTGATATGATTCATTGATGAGACTATTGATGAGTATTCGTGGACTGTATTACTGTTATTATTGTACAAGTGTAGAGTTGAGCTTGTTTTATGCAGGTTGTAGTTAAAAAGGTTTGGTTGGGAGGACATGAGTACTTGTATCTATTGAGCTTTGCTTAGTTTCAGTTGTCCACTTGATGAGTACCATATTGTTTGGTACTCACCCCTTGCTTCTACACTTGTGTAGGTTGTGAGCCCAGACCTGCTTGATCTCCTACTATTTTCTACAACATCTGAGTCTATCATTTCGAGTGTTGAGGTAGCCGTTACATCTATCTAGTGGACACCTCTTACTCTTTTATTATATTTTAGTCCTATTCTAGAGACAAAGACATTGTGACTATATTTTCTTTTGTACTTCGGTAATGTATTAGTGGCTTGTACACTTGATAACCAATTTTGGGGGATTTAGAGGTTGTTTTAGGTGTTTTCGGTTAAGTTAAATTTTGATTTATGTCTTTTTCTTCCGCATCTACTTTCCGTTGGGTATTAGACTGACTTGTCTCGGTGGGTAGAGAGGAGTGCCATCACACCCGTATTTGGGTCTTGATAATCTTGTGTATTTTCAATGATTTCCACATAAGGTGGCAAGATGATATCTTGAGTAGTTACATATCCAGGACCCTTGACACAAATAGACGCATTAGAAGTTCCATATAAATTACTTCTCAATATTTTTTCAAATTAATTAAAATTTCATGTACCCATTCTTGAATTCCCGTTATGGTAGAATATTCATGTGGGACTTTCTCATATTTTACACGTGTAATACATGTTCCTTCTATTTCCCCAAGTATAGCTCTTTGCATTGTAATGCCTATTGTGTCGGCTTGGCCTTTCATAAGTGGAGACAGAATAAAGCCTCCATAATAATGGCTTTTACTATCTGTTCTTGATTCAGTAGAGTTCCACTGTAGTGTCCGAGTAGATATTGTTACTTTCTCTCGAACCATAGTACTATTATTTGATTAGATCATCGAATCTTTTATTTCTCTTGAGATTTCATCAATGTCCAGTTCTAGACATGCCTTTTTTTGGAGGTCTACATCCATTATGTGGCATCGGAGTTCCATCCTGTATGAAAGTTAATAGTATACTACTTTGACAAATAGCTCGTAATGCTGCATCTCTTCTGAGACCGAGACCTTTTATCATGACATTTTCTTGTTGCATACCTTGATCCACTACTGTACGGATAGCGTTTGTTGCTGCGGTTTGACAAGAAAATGGTGTTCCTCTTCTCGTACCTTTGAATCCAAAAGTACAGCTGAGGACCAAGAAACTACTCGACCCCGTACATCTGTAACAGTGACAATGGTATTATTGAAACTTGCTTGAACATGAATAACTCCCTTTGCTATTCTACGTGCACTGTTATATGAACCAATACATCCATTTTGACGCGAACTAATTTTCGGTATAGCTTTTGCCATATTTTATCATCTCGTAAATATGAGTCAGAGATATATGGATATATCCATTTCATGTCAAAACAGATTCTTTATTTGTACATCGACTCTTCTGGCAAGTCTGATTAGTCCTGTCTTTGTTTATGTCTTTTGTTGGAACAAATTACTATAATGTTCCCCCGTCTACGGATTAGTCAACATTTTTCACAAATTTTACTAACAAAAGCTCTTATTTTCATATTTCTCATTCCTTACCTTAATTCTGAATCTTTTCTCGGAAGAAAATAAGTTTCTTGGAATTTTTCATCTAGAATTGTATTCCCATGAAAGGAATGGTGAAGTTTAAAACCTAATCCTTCAAATCTTTGTTGTGGAGTCAATAAATTATATGCCCTTTGGTTGAATCATAAGGACTTACTTCAATTTTGACTCTATCTCCTGGCAGTATCTGTATAAAACAAAGTTCCTTTAAGGTATCAACTAATGCAATTTGGATATTATTAAGGATTACCAGATGTTACACAAAATTTCTCCACCTATTGCTTCTAGTCGAGCCTCTCGGTCTTTCATTATACCTCGAGAAGTAGAAAGAATTACAATCCCCATTCCACCTAAAATTTGCGAAATTCGTTGATAATTAGAATAGATTCGTAGACCAGGTTGACTGATTTGTTTTAAATTTAAAATATTTCTATAGGGTCTTTTCATATTCTTTCTATGTCGCAGGGTTAAAACAAAAAAATATTTATTGTTTTCAGGATGTTTTCTCACATTTTAGATAAAACCCTCTCGTAAAAGGATTTGAACTATATTTTTGGTAATATTAGTAGATGCTATTCAAACCACCCATTTTCGATCCGTATCAGCATTTCGTATAGAAGTTATTATCTCAGCAATAATGTCCCTCCCCATGATGAACTAAAATTATTGGGGTCTCCAAATTTGATATAATCAACATGTTTTTTACTTATTTATTTTTGAATATGATATGAATTATTAAAGATATATGCGTAAGACACAATCTACTAATTAATCTATTTATTTCAAATACCCCACTCGAAACAGATCACAATTTCATTTTATAATACCTCGGGAGTTAATAACACTATTTTAGTAAAATTTAATTCTCTCAATTACCGAACAATTGCACCAAAAATTCGAGTTCCTTTTGAATTTCCTTCTTGATCAATAACAATTGCAGCATTATCATCATATCGTATTATCATCCCGTTGTCACGTTTGAGTTCTTAACAGGTACGCATAATTATAGCTTTGACTACTTTTGATCTTTCTAGGGGTATATTTGGTACTCCTCTTTGATCACAACAACAATAATGTCACCAATATGAGCATATTGACGATTGCTAGGTCCTATGATTCGAATACACATCAAATCTAGAGCCCCGCTATTATCCGCTACATTTAAATGGATCTGAGGTTAAATCATTTATTTAATCCGTTCTTTGAATGCAAAGGTCAAAGAAAAAAAGAAATATTTTTGTCCAAAAAAACGAAACATGCAGTTTTGTTTCATATCTAAGAGTCCTTTCTACATTTTTTCTAATACATTACGAAATAATGAATTGACTTCGTATAGGCATTTTGGATGATGCTAGTGAAATAGCTCTTCTGGCTATATTTTCTGTTACTCCGCCCATTTCATAAAGTATTCGCCCCAGTTTAACAATAGCTACCCAATATTCAGGGGATCCTTTTCCTGAACCCATAAATGTTTCTGCGGGTCATAGTGTAACTGGTTTGTCTGGAAATATACGTACCCATATTTTTCCACCATGAGGTGCATTTCGTGTCATTTCCCATCGGCCTACTTCTATTTTTCAAGATGTAATCCAAGCATGTTCAAGTGCCTGAAGAGCATATTTACTAAAAGAAATACGATTACCTCGATAAGATATTCCCTTCATTCTTCCTCTATGTTGTTTACGAAATCTAGTTCTTTTGGGGTTATAGTTAATGGTTGGTTCTGAATTCCATGTCTACTACAGAACCGGATGTGAGAGTTTCTTCTCATCCAACTCCTCGCAAATAAAGGGATTCTAAATAATTCAATTTGAATTAAGCTAGAATAGTCAATCTTAATTTAAGATATATATATGTATTTACTGAGTAATACCTTGAACGTGGGCTTCTTTGAGATTTCATTAAATCTATTAGTAATTTGTATATCTTGTTTGAATAAATAACTAAACTTTGTAGTTTTCTAAATACTAAATAGAAATTAAAAAAATTGTATTATTATACCAAATCCTTATTTTGTCCTTTATTGTATTTGTGCTAAATTTTTCAAATAAAAAATGTTTTCGCGGGAGAATATTTACTCTTTCAATCCCTATTTCATTTGTAGGGTTAACTCGTGCCTTCTCAGATATCAGAATGCATGAATTAATCTTTGGTTCATTCCACCATCCCGACCAGTGAATCATTAAGATTCCCTTTTCAATAGAATCTTTTGCATTCACAAGTTCCGTCGTTCCCATGACTTCTTGCTTAATGGTTAGGTCCGAATTCTACAATGGAGCTCAGAATGAAATTGGTTCTTGAGTCAATCTTCTCAGTCTTTATTGGCTCGAAGATCTTTATTTTTTGTTCTATTTCTATAAGAAGATTCTTCTTAGTATGGTATGAATGCATATTGATGCTTTGTTACACTGCCTTTTATGAGATTACTCAATGACCTTACATATTGGAATTTTATATCATCGGTATTCTTTTTCTCTCTTTCTCTCATCCTTCTGTTTATCCACATCTTTTTTGTCTATTTTGCTTTACAACTTAGAATCAGATTTCTTTTTTTGTTTATGCAAAATATTTCAGTTTCTACAAAGATATGATCTATATATCATATCTTGACTGGTTCTTTAGATCGAGATAATGCGAAGTGATGGGTTGGTTATTAGTTCTATAGTTTTTAGTTCATACTATGTGGGTTGGGATTTTTTAATCCTAACCCTAAACAAAACAACGAGTCACACACTAAGCATATCAATTTTATCAAATGGTTAATTAAATTTTTATTCAACCTTATATAATTAAGAATTAGAAACGTTCCCCTTGAATAGAAAAAGAATGAATTGGTCTCTTTTTTTGTTCAATCATTGGATAGGAGGGAAAGAAAAGTAGTAAAATTATTCCTTGTCTAGAAATATCCAAATTTTGATGCTTAATATTCCATAGATAGTTCGAACTGTATAAGAGCAATAATCAATTTTAGCTCAAATCGTTTGTAGGGGAACCTTGCCTTCTCGGATCCATTCGATACGTGCATTTCTTTTTCATCGATACGCCCCGCAATTTGTATTTGAATTTCTTTTGTATCCGCTTATTCTATTAATTCAATAGCCTTTTTCATTGCTTTTTGAAATGGAACCCTATTCATTAATTGTCCATCTATAAATTTTGCAAGAATATTAGGGTTTCCGAAATGTTTTGCAATTTGTGTGACTGCAATGTCCAGTTTTCGGTTTACACAATTAAATTCTTTTTGTAAGGTCATTTGTAATTCTTCGATTCCGCGCATTCGAGTTTCTATTAATAATTTTGGCAATCCAATAAAGATTATGACCTGGATCAGATCGATTCTTTTTTGAATCTCTATATGTGCAACTCCCCCGATGCCAGAGGACGTCCTCATATTCTTTTGTACATAATTCTTGATACAGTATCTTATTTTTTTATCTTCTTGTAAACCTTCAAAATAATATTTGGGTTGTGAAAACCAAAGGGAATGATGACCTAGGGTTGTACCCAATCGGAAACCAAGTGGATTTATTTTTTATCCCATAATCCCCCGCTATTATACATATCACGATACGTCATAGCTGTAGATTTTCTTTCCATCTCATTTTTTAACGAATACATCTCTCCATATTCATCATCTAAAGATATATCTTTTATTACAATAGTTATATGACACGTCGATCTTTCTATCGGAAAACTACGTCTTCGGGCTCGAGGTTTCAATTTCTTCACAGTAGTACCTTCATTGACTCCGGCTTTACTAATGACTAAATTAGTTTCGCTGGAACCCATATTGTAACTAGCATTTGGTGCTGCCTAATAAACCAATTTCAAAATGGGCTAACATGCTCGATAGGGCATGAGTTCTAGTATCATAAGCGTTTCCTCATAGGAACGTCTGCGAATTTGACCAATTACTCTTCATGCTTTTTCAGTGGACATAGATATATGTTCACCTAAAGCATATACTTCTGCTTTTTTCTTCTTTAGTAGAAGGTTTAGCTCCTACTACTGAATCATAAGCATCTAGATTGTTTTTATTAATATTAACGACAAGATCTATTATCGCTTTTTGCATGTCCTCTAAAATTTAATGTAGGTGAAAATTCTCCCAATTTGTGGCCTACCATACTATCCATTATATAAATAGGAAAATGCTCTTTTCCATTATGGATAGCAATAGTATGACTGATCATTTTGGGTATAATGGTAGATGCCCGGGACCAAGTTACTATTATTTCTTTTTCTGCTTTTGTGTAAAGCTTATCAGTTTTTTTAATAAATGATTGGCTACAAAGAAATTTTTATTTAGTGAACGTGTCACAAGCTTACTCCTATTTTATTTTTGTAAAGTTATTGTAAAAACGAAGAATTAAATTCAATTTTCTCTCCTATTTACTACGACGACGAAGAATCAAATTATCACTATATTTATTCCTTTTTCTACTTCTTCTTCCAAGTGCAGTTTAACCCCAAAGGGTTGTGGGTTTTTTCCTACCAATTGGGGCTCTTCCTTCACCACCCCTATGGGGATGGTCTATAGGGTTCATAACTAGTCCTCTTACTACAGGACGCTTACCTTGCCAACTCTTAGATCCGACTCTACCCAAACATTTCTAGTTCACCCCAATATTCCCCATTTCTCCGACTATTGCTGAGCAGTTTTTAGATATCAAACGGACCTCCTAGAAGGTAATTTTAATGTGGCCGATTTCCCCTCTTTTGCAATCAGTTTCGCTAAAGCACCCGTTACTCTAGCTAATTGTCCATCCTTTCCAAGTGTGATTTCTATGTTATGTATGGTCGTGCCAAAGGGCTTATAGGTAGAAGTAGATTCTTCTTTTGATCAATCAAACCCCCTTCCCAAAGTGTACAAGCTTCTTCCAAAGCATACGGCTTTCTAGATGTAGATGATGATATCTATACATATGGATCTTATATATATCGTAGAACGAAGTACCACATGAGTGGATATATATATGAATCCAAATCTGCCGAATCACTCATGTTATGATCTTCTACATCCTGGGTCTTCCCATTGCTTCATCGGGCTTATGTTCTTCATGTAGCAATCAGACCGAATGACTCTATGAAATTACATTGATACTTTCACATATTATGGGTAACGTAGGAGACATCTCTAGTTTCCCCAGGGAATCTTTAGAATTTCCACTGCTTAAATTTCTATTTGCCTCTGACCATCAAATGAAATATGAATAACCTATCCTTCTCTCTTTGAAAGAAGGGGCACTTTCGGTTCTGTCGATGCTTCAAACAATTTTATCTTCTCCATATTACTATGTCTCTAGAGTCAATAATTTTATATGAGGAACTACTGAACTCAATCACTTGCTGTTGTTACTCTTCAGTTTTCTATTGAGGTCTATCCTACAGAGGTACTCAAATTGGATTAGTGATTCATTTCTAGGTTTCTTCGTAAACCTAATTGGTTATTTCCAATTACATAAGTTAATAGTTCAAACCGTACTCAAAGGTAGGGCATTTCCCATTTTGATAGGAACTTTTGTACTAGAAACAATGGTATCTCCAATTATAGTCCCTCTGGGATCTAAAATATATCTCTTCTCACCATCCCCATACTGTATGAGACAAATGTATGTATTTTGATTAGGGTTGTATTCTATGGTTATGATTCTACCATATATGTCTTTTTATTCCTTTGAAAGTCGATTTTACGATATAGACGCTTATGACCTCCCCCTCTATGCCTTGCGGTTATGATTCCTTTAGCATTTATGACCTTACCACAATGACGCTATCCATAGATCAAATTATTTCGGGGATTGGATTTTACTTGATTATATATGGTTCCATTGTGTGTGCTTAGGGTAGAAGTTTTGTATAAATATATCGCCATGCTATTAAGTATTTTTATTTAAGTTCTTTTCTTTATAAGAGGTGGAATAGAATAACCCAGATTAAGGGTAATGATCATACGTATGTAATGCATTGTATGTCCCATAATAGATCCTATTCTTCTACTCTTTCCCAGAAGTTGATGACTATTCATAGCTATTACCTTGACACCAAAGAAGAGTTCAACCCAATGCTTTATTTTTGTCCTAGTTGATCCTAATTCAACATTAGAAGTATATTGATTTTTACCCAATAACCGAATACTTTTGTCTGTAAATAGTGCATATTTGATTCCATCCATAAATCGATTTTCTTCCCTATGAGTTATAGTCTCAATAAGAATGCTAGTTCTTACTTTTCATACATTATGATATGAATATACCACATCAATTCGTTATGTATGGATGAAGAGATTCCATTGATATAGAGTCAATTCCAATAGACTTATTGTAGTATCTCATTGGTGTGCATCTAGTACGAATTGAACCCACGAATTCACCAATTATGAGTAGGACGCTTTAACCATTCAGCAATGGATTCTTAGCAGGGATCCTCGTATATAGTGAATAACCAAATTCCAATTAAAATGAAATATTTAGGATAAATCAATGAAATTTGGGAGGAATCAATGAGAGGACATCAATTCAAATCCTGCATTTTTGAATTGAGAGAGATCAAGAATTCTCACCAATTATTAGATTCATTGACCCAATTCAATTCAGTGGGATCCTTCATTCACATTTTTTTCAACAAAGAGCGTTTTATAAAACTCTTTGACCCCTGAATTTGGAGTATCCTACTTTCACACAATTCATAGGATTCAACAAGCAATCGATATTTCACAATCACGGGTGTAATACTCTTTGTAGTAGCGGTCCTTAAATATCGTATTAACAATCAAAATATGGTCAAAAGAAAATATCTCTATTTGATAAGGCTTCTTCCTATACCTATGAATTCCATTGGACCCAGAAATGATACATTGGAAGAATCCATTGGGTCTTCTAATATCAATAGGTTGATTGTTTCGATCTTGTATATTCCCAAAGGAAAAAGATCTCAAAGAGTTGTTTCCTGAATTAGAAAGAGAGTACTTGGATTCTCCCAATAACTAAAAATTGTAGCATGACTGAAACTAATTGGTTTTGCATTGGTGGAGGAATTGGATCGGAAGAAAGAAGGATTCTAGTTGTAATATATCTAATGAAACCGTCGCTGGAATTGAGATCTTGTTCAAAGAGAAAGATCTCAAATATTTGGAGTTTCTTTTTGTATATTATATGGATGATCGGATCCACAAGGACCATGATTGGGAATTGTTTGATCATCTTTCTCTAAGGAAGAGTCAAAATAGAATCAACCTGAATTCTAGACCACTATTCGAAATTTTAGTGAAACACTAGATTTCTTATCTCATGTCTTCTTTCCGTGAAAAACTACCAATTGAAGTGGAGGGTTGATTGAAACAACAAGGGGAAGGGTCAACTATTCAAACAAATGATATTGATCATGTTTCCCATCTCTTCTCGAGAAACAAGTGGGCTATTTCTTTGCAAAACTGTGCTCAATTTCATACGTGGAAATTTTGCCAAGATCTCTTCGTTAGTTGGGGAAAAATTCACCCAAATCGGATTTTTTGAGGAACATATAAAGAGAGAATTGGATTTGTTAGACAATGTGTGGTTAGTAAACAAGGATCGAATTTTTAGCAAAGTACAGAATGTATCGTCAAATATTCAATATGATTCCACAAGATGTAGTTTCATTCAAGTAATGGATTTTAGCCAACTGAAAGGATCTTCTGATCAATCCAGAGTTCATTTGGATTTCATTAGCTATGAGTATTCGAAATATCACACATTGATTAATCAAAGAGATATTTGACAATGAAAAGAAAGATCAATTCTTTGGGATCCTTCCTTCCTTTAAATGGAACAAAAAGAGATAGAACCAGGTCAATTCCCGAAATGCCTTTTTGGATATTCCTCAATGTCCTAGCTATTCATGGAATGTGAGAAGAAAATGATTAAACATCTATTTCTGGAAGAAATCGAAGAATTTCTTGGGAATCCTACAAGATCCGTTCGTTCTTTTTTCTCTAAAGATGGTCAAAATCCTACTGAGAGGTCCACTAGAGATCAGAAATTGTTGATCTTTTGTCCTTCCAGGTGATAAGAAAATAAATAAATGGTTAATATATTCAAGATAATTACGTATTTACAAAATACCATCTTAATTCATCCTATTTCATTAGATTCGGGATGTGATATGGTTTCGAATGATGAACTGTATATAGACAGTTCCAATAAGATTTCATTCTTGAACAAAAATCTATTTTTTGATTTATTTCATCTATTCTATGACCGGAACAGGGGAGGATACATGGTACACTACAATTTTGCAGCAGAAGAGAGATTTCAATAACCGAGCTGGATCTGGTGTATTATAAGGGATTTGCCTTTTCTATTAATTCTTGCGGATTGGATCAAAAACAATTTTTGATTGAGGCCAGAGATGAATAGAAAAAGAAATCTTTATTGGTTCTACCTCATATTTTTTATGAAGAGAATGAATCTTTTTCTCGAAGGATCAGAAACAAATAGGTTCGGATCTCCTGCGGGAATGATTTAGAAGATCCAAAATCAAATATAGTGGTATTTGCTAGAAACAACATAATGGAGGCAGTCACTCAATATAGATTGATCCGGAATCTGATTCAAATCCCATATATTACCTATGGGTACATAAGATATGTATTGAATTGATTCTTTTTAATGAATAGATTCGATCGCAACTTCGAATATGGAATTCAAAGATATCAAATAGGAAAGGAAACTCTGAGTCATAGAACTATAATGAAATATATGATCAACCATAATTTATCAAATATGAAAAAGAGTTAAAAGAAATGGTTCGAGCCTCGTATTTTGATTTCTCAAACCGAGAGATCCATGAATCAGGATCCTGATGCATATAGATACAAATGGTCCAATGGGGCAAGAATTTCCAAGAACATTTGGAACAGTTCGTTTAGGAGAAGAAGAGTCATTTTCAAGTAGTGTTCGATCGATTACGTATTAATTAATATTCGATTGATAGGTCTGAGGTTATCGAAAAAAATGATTTGTCTAAGTCACTTCGTTTCTTTTTGTCCAAGTCACTTCTTTTTTGTCCAAGTTTCTTTTATTTTTGTCTAACTCACTTCCTTCTTTTTTTGTGTAAGTTTAGGAAATATCCCCATTCATAGGTCCGATATCTACATCTATGAATTGAAAGGTCCAAATGATCAACTTTGCAATCAGTTGTTAGAATCAATAGGTCTTCAAATTGTTCAATTGAAAAAATTGAAACCCTTCTTATTGGACAATCATGATACTTCCCAAAAATCTAAATTCTGGATCAATGGAGCAACAATATCACCATTTTTGTTCAATAAGATACCAAAGTGGATGATTGACTCATTCCATGCTAGAAATAATCACAGGAAATCATTTGATAACCCGGATTCCTATTTCTCAATGATATTCCACAATCAAGACAATTGGCTGAATCCCATGAAACCATTTCATTGAAGTTCATTGATATCTTCTTTTTATAAAGTAAATCTAATTCGATTCTTGAATAATCCACATCCCTTCTACTTCTATTGGAACACAAGATTCCTCTTTTTTGTGGAAAAGGCCTGTATCAATAATTTGGATTATACATATGGACAATTTCTCAATATCTTATTCATTCGCAACAAAATATTTTATTTGTGAGTCGGTAAAAAAACATGCTTTTTGGAGGAGAGATACTATTTCACCAATCAAGTCATAGGTATCTAACATATTCATCCCTATGATTTTCCACAAAGTGGTGACAAAACGTATAACTTGTATAAATCTTTCCATTTTCCAAGTCGATTCAATCCATTCATTCATAGAGCTATTTACTCGATCGCAAACATTTCTGGAACACCTCTAACAGAGGGGCAAATAGTCAATTTTAAAAGAACATATTGTCAACCTCTTTCAGATATGAATCTATCTTATTCAGAAGGGAAGACCTTGCATCATTATCTGAATTTGAATTCAAACATGGGTTTGATTCACACTCCATGTTCTGAGAAAGATTTATTATTTGAAAAAAGGCAAAAATGGTGTCTTTATCTAAAGAAATGCGTTGAAAAAAGCCAGATGTATAGAACCTTTCAACGAGATAGTGCCTTTTCAACTCTCTCAAAATAAAATCTATTTCAAACATATATGCTATGGTTCCTTACTTCGACAGGTAAAAAATATCTAAATTTGATACTTTTAGATACTTTTTCAGACCTATTGCAATACTAAGTAGCAGTCAAAAATTTGTATCCATTTTTCCTGATATTATGACGGATCAGGTATATCATGGAGAATTCTTCAAAAAAAATTATGTCTTCCACAATGGAATCTGATAAGTAAGATCTCGAGTAAGTGTTTACATAATCTTCTTCTGTTCGAAGAAATGATTTATCAAAACAATGAGTCACCATTGATATCGACAAATCTAAGATCGACAAATGCTCGGGAGTTCCTTTATTCAATCGTTTTCCTTCTTCTTGTTGCTGGATATCTCATTCGTACACATCTTCTCTTTGTTTCTCGGGCCTCTAGTGAGTTACAAATAAAGTTCGAAAAGGTCAAATCTTTGATGATTCCATCATCTATGATTGATTTGTGAAAACTTCTGGATATGTATCCTACATGTGAACTGAATTCTTTCTGGTTAAACAATCTCTTTCTTGTTTCTCTGGAAAATTAGGAGATTCTCTAGAAGAAATATGGGTTCTACTTATGGTGGAAACATGTTTGGTCCACTTGTAGGGTCAAATCAATATGTTCTAAGAAGAAAGATTGAAATATCAATCTCATCGAGATTGACCAATGGAAAGCATGGGACTTTTATATGGCTCATTCTACAATAAGAAAATTGATCGCATACCAAATCCCATCAATTGAATCACTTTTGCGAGAAATAGAGACATCTACGTCATATAAGTAAAGAGATCTATTAATTGATAAGAAAAAAAATATGAACGGGTATTGGATTGATGAGAAAATAGAATCCTGGGTCGCAAATAATGATTCAATTGATGATGAAGAAAAAGAATTCTTGATTCAGTTCTCCACCTTAACGACAAAAAATAGGATTGATCAAATTCTATTACGTTTGACTCATAGTGATTATTTATCAAAGAATGGCTCTAGTTATCAAATGATTAAACAAATGGAAGCAATTTACTTACGATACTTAGTTGACATTCATAAAAAGTATCTAATGAATTATGACTTCAATCCATCCTGTTTAGCAGAAAGACGGATATTCCTTGCTCATTATTAGACAATCACTTATTTACAAACTTCGTATGGGGAAAATAGTTTTTATTTCCCATCTCATGGAAAACCCTTTTCATTCCTCCTAGCCTTATCCACCTCAAAGGGTATTTTAGTGATAGGTTCGATATGAACTGGATGATCCTATTTGGTCAAATGCCTAGCGAAAAACTCCTATATTTCTTTCATTACGGTATTTATGAACAAGTTCCTTCATAACAAGTCAAAAGGTTTTCTTCTTGATGAGATTGATATTTATGATAGTGACGATATTGATGATAGTGACAATCTTGATTCTAGTGATGATATTGATCGTGACCTTGATACAGAGCTAGAACTACTAACTAGGATGAATGGGTTCAAATTAGCAAAAGCAATGTCTCCTTGCATAATATGGATTCCAAACATTCATGATCTGGATGTGAATGAGTCAAATGGCTTATCCATGGGTTTATTAGTGAACAATGTCTCCAGGGATTGTGAAATATGTTCTACTAGAAATATTCTTGTTATTTCTTTGACTCATATTCCCCAAAAAGTGGATCCGGCACTAATAGCTCCGAATAAATTAAATACGTGCATTAAGATACGAAGCTTCTTATTCCACAACAACAGAAGCCCTTTTTAACTCTTTCATATACTAGGTAATCAGAAAAAAGAGAAGGGACTCATTGAGTCACTAGGTTCTATTGTCCTCCAAAAGTCATAGGTCATATTGTTTAACCGGATTCCTAGGCTCTATCAAGACATAACGAAAAGAATCTGACATCTTAGAAGCCTCACTAGTCAGTATTAGATCTAGTAATATGTCCCTAATTAACATTGTGACCGTTTTAGCCTTAGTTGAATGGGAATTTAGAGGTTCACTTAAGGTTTCACGAGTTCCCTCGCTTTGCGCCCCATCGGCCACTTTGAGAGCATCCGCGTTTACACATGTTGCCCTAGTTATTTCCTAACTAGTAGAGCCTCCCTTAACTCTTCAAGATATATAGATATATATACTAAGGTTTGTAAGCAAACCATTATTGTTGGACTCTTCTCCGAACGGGAAGACCGCCGGATGCTAAATCAAATACATAAAAAAGACATTTTTTCTTTCTCATAATACGCCTGTCGGGATGTTGGGATAGAGAAGAATGACGGAAGTTGAATGGAGAAGAGAAGTAAGGATTCGTGGGTAGTTTCTCTTTTTGATCCCTAGCTTCAGGACTCATTCCTTGATTATGTGCCCTAACCCTATTTTGGGAGACCGAAGTAAGAGGTGCTTCGATAACTTCCTTTAGTAGAAAGCTTGATTGACCGGGTAGAAAGAAAAATGCAAAATCCATACTCTTCTCTTTATAGTAACATTTTTGAACTCATTCAGAGGTAACTCGACTGAAATGAAGTTTCTGCACTTCGTTGAATAGAGTTCAACTTATTCGACTAAAGTTTCTACGCTTGTGCAGAAGGAGAAGAAGAATGACCATTTTACTTTAGCTCTTATTTCATCATTCCCCTAGACGTTCTTTTGAGAATTGATAGTCAAGATATAAATTGTAGATTGTGTAATAGGTACCTACATCCAATCTTCCTTGAGAGCAAATTCCAGTCCCAAATGAAGAAGAGCTCAAAGTATTTATTCCAGTCGGATTCTATAATTATGGTATAGCAGTAAAAAATCAATAAATCATCAACTATTTTACTGGGGATGATATTCTATTAAGTAAGGATCAACTTAAGAGCTGCTCCTTCTATCACATCGGATTGGATTCTAGTAAAGAGATGGGCCTTCTCATCTGATCTCTGCATCAACAAGAATGTCGAAAAAGCTTCTTCTTCCCTAGTAGCCTTAAGCCCGTAAGCTTGAACTGCTTGCTATATAGGTTAATGGAATCTTAGCCAGTTTTTTCTTACTCCTTTCTTATTTTGTTCTCATTCCCAGCCAATCATGCCATGAAGAGTCGAGCAAGAGTAATCACAACTTTTTTGAAAATATGTGCCATTGAGGGGAGCTTTCCTTTGAAGTGCAATCAACCCTCTTTCTTCTTCATAATGGATTTGGTAGGAAATGATACATACATTTTAGTTATAGGTACGAGGTCTTTGGGCTTCGTTGAACATAGTTCAACTAAGGTACAAAGTTGCTTTGAAGATTCGTTGAACAGAGTTCAACTTATTCTAAGAGGTACGTAGTCACTCAAAGAGGAACGAAACCTTTCCCTACCCGATCAAAGCAAACATAAAAGTTATGTTTCCCTTATCATATTTCAATAATAACAGTTAGTTGTAACAAGTTATCCTGAATTGATTTTAAGAGGCACATACCCAGTCGTGGATTCATCTAGGGCTTTTTTATCTTATAAGAGGATGCTAGGTCATCAATGATAATTGTGGTATAGTCGTTTCGGTCCCTTTGCCACCAGACATCAATATCAAGCCTAGATTGTGCGAGATCTTTCAACAAAGATATGAAAACCCAAAACTGGCTGGAGGAACGGATCATTTCTTCGTCACAAGTGTGCTTGGAATCTAAGGAAAAAGAGATGTCTAATATGCGTTACTGAGCCGAAAATTGCTAATCAGAAGAAAAAAGAAACCCTCCATAGCCATAGTCTGGTTTGGCTTTGTGACCTCTCGATTTAGAATAGCTCTTTTATGAACCCAACAAAACTAGCACTCTGTATGTGCTTCTATGATAGTAAGCTCTTCCTCTTCCGTTCGCTTACTTGAGATCTGTAAAGGAAGTATAGGTTTTTCACTTTGTACACTCGTTAGACTTATTAAACTGAATGAGTTTTAAATAGTTAAACTCATTTTAGTTGAGCGACTAGGTATGAAGCATTTTACTATGTGAAAGTGAAACTCATTTGACCTCATAGAGAAGAGTGACCAAGAACCGAGATAGCCTAAAGGCTGCTTTGCCAAGAATGAAATCTGCTTAGTGAATGGATAATGAACCAAAAATGTATTAAGACCAATTACCACACTTGATGCATAAATAGTTCCTAAGAATAATGCAAAAGTGTGATAGATGATTGATAACAACCATCTATCTGTAGCATCAACACAATAAGTATTACGAGCTAACAAATTTATGGAGAGCTCTTGGTCATACGTACCATTCATCTCTATTGTAGATAATACATTTATTGACCACTCATGAACAGAGGCAAGTAACTTCTGTATTATGTAATACATATTGTAAAGATTCTACGCTTTCCAGCTCCTAAGAGTGTTTGAGTTATTCTACATATAACCAAAGGGATACCTTCATAGGCTGGAATTATGGTATCCATTTCTGGTCCTATCCTTCATTCAAACCAATTGTCTATAGCCGGTTCAAAAGGATATATCATTATTTTAAAGAATAGAGGGATCAGCGATAGAGTGAATCTTGTTTAAATGAAATATAAAAGCTACCATTTCGTGAGTTCAATTCACGAAGATGTTAGAATGATCTATCAACTTCACCCTAATAGGATGTACAAAGTTGCTTTGAAGATTCGTTTAACAGAGTTAAACTCATTCGACCAGAACTATTGACTCATGCTGCACCAGCCCAAATGCGAAAAAGAAAATAAAGGTGCCCGAAGCTGCATTTCTTAACTAGATGAATAGGAGAGTCAGAAGATCTTGGCTAATGGATTAGTTATAGTTTTTAGACAAAAGAGTGAAAATAAATTGAATCAAAGACTTATTGCCTAGGAGTTTCAGTTTCAGGCTTAGCTCGTCTTTTCTGTGAACATACTAACTCTTTGATGGAGCTCAAATGGTCTCCACCGCTCCAGGTCCTTTATTAAGGAATGTTATATTCTTCTTAGTTTGCATCTATTCCTTAATCCCATGAGTAATATATTCAAAGAAAAGAGAAAGTGGTGATAAGATTGGGATCTTCTAAGATGAAGTCTCGTTGACTCAGCTGTTCACATCTATTTCGAGAGAAAAGTTAATCGAGGTTAGGGCAATGAATTTCCTTGGAAGATTACTCAATTTAATTCAGTTTGACGATCTTACTTTTGCTGGATTTTTCTTTAAGTATTCACTCAATAATCTTTCACCTTGGGTGTAGGATCGATCGCCCTACTTATTTCATTTTTTTGTATCGCCTGGGTATGCCAATCATGCCCCGCTTAAGCTTAAAGAGCAAAGCCATAACTTTCTTTCTGTGCCCGGGAAGCTATTCTTTAATCGAATCAAAGTTACTAACTAGAGTAAAGGCTACCAGAGAGGTTCACTCGATGTCATGACCTAACCCCGTGGGCCGCAATTAGGGTCCGACCTGAACCCCCGTATACGTATCTATCAGATGTAACAATCAATATAAGAACTATACATAAGAAACCTAGTGGGGCATAGCATTTTCATATACCTGTAGCCTTGTTCATTTGTATCCTATCATGAAAGGGAATGCAAGCCGACAAGGCTGCCATAGTATCTTAATATTTACAATACATCATGTAGACATAACTAAACAAAACTTACACGTATAACCCATACACATGTCTACAGACCTCTAAGAATATTAATAGTACCATATGATGGGATAGGGCCCCTACCGTACCCCTGAACAAACAGATATATACATTAGAAGGTCAGCACCAAAACCTAGGCTCCAGAACAGTGAAGCACTTCTAACATAGCTGAGTGGAAATCCTTATCTGGCGGATCCCTGAAATGAACATCTGTACCTGCGGGTATGAAACGCAACCCCCTATGAAAGGGGGGTCAGTACGATATATGTACTGAGTATATAAAGTATAAAACATCATAACTGAGACAACAGTTGAAATAGGGATGCAGGGGGCAAGTATAATATTTAGCCATCTACCGTACCTGCATCTTATAAAATAATGGCATACATGCTATCATCACGTACTGTATCCGGCCCATTCGGGGAATTGTATAATAACTACATCATTTTTTCATCATAAGAACATATATACCATTAGCGTTATGTAACATACAGCCCAATCCATGTATATATAAAGTACACACCGAGGAACGATGGCCCGATCCACGTATCTTATAATAATGCCGAGGAACGATGGCCCAATCCGTATATATTGTAATAATACAGAGAAACGACGGCCCGATCTGTATATCATGTAACAATGATGAGGTACGACGGCCCAATCCATAAATAGCATAACATGCCTTGGAATGTACGGCCTGATCCTTACGTAGAAAAATATGCCGAGGTACGTTCGGCCCGATCCATATATATCATAATGCATATATGTGCATGTAGAACTCTGTAACATATCAAACATCCCTTAGATATCACCATAAAACATGTTCAAGAGCCCCTAGGTATAGGAGCTTACACATCCCAACACTATTCAACCTATAGTAGGCTAAAGGGTCGTAGTTTAACTACTTCAAGGCCCTTATCATTTAGAAGTGGGTACAAGTCATGAGTTACATCCAGAATCTATAAATAGAGCTATCTCTAACTCCGTGTTCTATAGTACCTATAGTCCAGTCTTTCTAGAAGTAGAAAAAAGACAAGCTTTACATGTGCCACTCTCTATCTCATGGAAGATTTGAAAAGTAATGACTCAACTTGTTACAGGAGTTCTAATTAGTAGGAAATGAACAAGAGCCTTAACTTACACTCAGGTTTTTAAGAGTGGAATAACTCCCAATTTCCAATACATAATACTTACATCTAAGTCATTCCAAAAGAAAAGAAAGGGTAGCTTCACATACTCATCCCTTTCTAATATATGGAAGGCTTGAGAAGCCCTAGTTCGATTACTGTAGGAGTGCTTTCATTAAGAAGTAAATAAGGTTCGTGAATTAAGCTTGGAATTTATGAATAGATATACCCTTAAGCTCAGATCATTCATTACTTAACTTGAAGACGTGCGAAATTAAAGGAAAGGATAGGCTTGACATACACTACTTTCCAGCATATAGAAGACTTGAGGAATGGGAGCTTAACTACTTTAAGAGTCTTAACATTCAGAAGTGGACACGAATTATGAATCATGAATCATGTTCAGAGCTCATGAATAGAATTACCCCAGGCTTCATACACATATCATTTGTCACTTAAATCTAAGACATGCCCAAAAGAAAAGAAAGAATAGGCTTTACATACCTTTTACGGACTTCTCTTAATCACGTTCACGTCGTCGTCCTCCAAACCTATTTAACATGGAAGTAATATGAATATTAAAAACCCTTGGCTTTCTATCACCTTAGGTTACACACAAATATTTATTGAACTCATCCCCTCGCTTGCCTTCTCGACTAGTTCCTTAACTAGTTAAAGAGTTAACAAAAATCGGGCACCATCTCCCCTATGATGTGCCCTATCCGAATTTCCAATTACACTCCTAATACCTACAGACAACCAAAAAAAATCACCTGCAGTATGTTTTTAAGCAATTTACATCAACAATATACAACATAACCTCCGAACGACTCGCTCGAAACTACGATTCCAAAAGATGGTTTCTAGTTTCAGTTTTACAAAACCCTTAACTACACGAGACAGAGGGTAGGGTGAATGAATCCAGAAGAACCACACCCCTTTTAAAACATATTCCATCACCCTAAAATACCACCACACGACCAGCAGCAGTCCCCATATGCACAACACCTCATTTCTACTACAATTTAGCTATAACTATTCCAAGTTAGCTTATTTCGAAGGTCGAGCATTTTCACGATTTTATTAACCTTCAAGAATACTAAAGGTGTGTAATATATCCTTTAAAAACACCATAAACTTCAAATTAGAAGGAGAAACCTTACCTTACCCGAAATTGGCCAAAACTTGCAAAAATTGCGCCTCAGAACTTCTCTAGTGTGATTAAAACATCGTGTCTGCTTGCTATCCATTTGGTGATGATACAAGCCATGATTTTATACTATTAATACCTCCATAACATGTCCAAACCTTAACAAAATGTGGGAGAAGAGAACGAAGTCATACCTCGCTAAAACTTACTAAAACTTGTCTCGAAAGTTCTTTTGACATGCTGAAAATTATCGGACTGTTTGTATCTATTCCTTGCTGGCCCAAAATGAAATTTTTCACTTTCAAGCACCTCTATATCACCATAGGATACCGTAAGTAATTAATTCACAAAATAAAATCGGAGGCTTACCTCTCCTTGGCCAAATCCGTGACTAGTCTCTCTTTTTCTCTAGCTTTGTCTAGCTTTTTTTGGCTAAGTATATATGCTGAAAATGAGAAGTTAGTCATCAAGACCTACATATATACCTCCTTAGGAGTTAACACATGTCATCCCCGAAGGGTGACACGTGTCCAGCCCTTATTGGGCCACGAATCCATGCCATGCCCCATAGGATGCCACGTGGCGAGGTGGGGCCCACCCCCAAGTAGGTGGGTCACCTACTTGACCCTAAGTAGGTGCATCACCTGCTGCCACATGTTGCCTTCCCTTTCTTCCACCTGTTGCCTTGTCTTGAAGCCACGTGTCGCCCCCTGTCGCTGCCGTGTGTCACTCCCATGTGCCGCCATGTGTACCTCTCATGTGCTGCCATGTGTCAAGTAGGTGCATCACCTACTTATTCCAAGTAGGTGCATCGCTTGCTTACTTCTTCTTTGTGGGTTCGTAATCTCATCTTACTTTAAGGACCTATGTAATCCTTGCTACGTAAGCTTGGTATGAACTCAAGAATCTTAGGAATGTATGATTTTTAAGTTGGTAGCTTTCGTACGTAAGTCGAGTCCTACGACTCATTACTTGGCCTCCAACCCCTTCTGAATTCTCATGACCCTATTTCCAACCTTCCCCTCTATTGGGTATCACATTCTCCCTTCCTTAGAGTTGCTTGATAGATCGTCGATTATCCAGCTCACATGAAAACTTCTAAGAAGCTTAAGAGACATTCCATGATCAAGAGTGTAGGGTGTAACATCCTTCCCCCCTTTAGAACATTCATCCTCGAAAGTTGTTTAATCTTATAAGATCTTATCGGGACTTTGGGGATTCTCAATATCAGTTGTCACCCATAGGTCTCCTACTCGTCAACACCATTGATTTATGAGTTTAGATTACCTATAGATGTAGGGAACCCCTCCAGATATTTTTCTCTATCTTTATTTCATCACATGCTTCGATGGGAGCCACGTCCTTAGTTTGCAACTTTCTAATTTGCTGACCCAAGATGGCGATAGTCGCTACTCGTAGGATAACTTTTCTGTTATATGGACCTCATCCACAGAGAATATTTTATGGGGTTGATCATATATTTGCGGAGCATTGATCCATCAAAACTAAATATATTGCCTCCAATCGGATGGTAGGTCCAACTCATAGGCAACTTTGCCTATTTTACAAATGATCCGATAAGGACCAATGTATCCCCTTCTTGCCGAATTTTATTAAACCTTTCCTTGGTGATGCTTTCACAAATACTCATTCATCCACTTCAACTCGAAAGGTCGACTCCAACTATATGCGTATGAATTTTGTTAACTCTGGGCTGCTAATAGTTTTTTCCTGAATAAGCTTTACTTCATTAATAACTTGCTGGATCACCTCTGGGCCTATCTATTAGTCGAAGGGAAAAATATCGTACTAGAATTCACCTAATCTTACTCTTAGTGTACCAATGTTCATAGGCTGCACAACTATTCTTGTGCAATTTACACGAAGTGCATTCTATTTTAGCCATAGTCCTTTCTGTTCTTGGCTTACTCTGCTCTACATGTGTCATTGTACTAACATGCACTTAATGTCTCTTTTGTCATACTTGTTTCGCTTCCTTCACTTACTCTTAAGTTTTCTCATATTCTAATATAAGAGAGATTCTTTATCCCTTCTCTTTTGCTACTTGTATATCACAATGCCAGTAGCCAGTAACTCTGTTACCAACATCCTGACCTTTAGTCAAGTGTAGCCTAGCTATCCCTTAAAATATCTTTAAGTTCTCATTGTGATTCCCTTGTCATATTCATCCCCTTTATATGCACCCATTCTTTGAGGTTATACTATTCAAGGTACTTACTACTAATTCTTAACACTGTCTTCAGTGCTAGGGCTCCTATCCATTCATTGTTGACTTTTAAATCCTGTCAACTCATGCCAGTATGGGATCTCACTTAAAGCCACTTCCCCCCTTTAGGGTGTACCCATGTCACTATCTGTTTGTGTTCTACTTTACGCCCTTATTTCCAATTTTCAAATGCGTATGATTCTTTTCCAACATCATTGGTATACTGCGCCATATCTATGCCTTCCTTTATCTCACCCATACCTTTGATTGCCCATGTATGACATCTTAACCTAATTATGAGGTGCTGATACAGTCTAATTATTGGTACTTGAGTCACATAGATACAATTCTTCTTTATGCCTCATGAGCTTCCATCCTTGTCGTATGTCCGATGCTCATTTTCTCAATGGAATATCAAGCTTGCCTCAATAATAGGTCTACCTTAACAACATCTTGTTGTACTACCCCTTGAAATTTATAACTATACATTGTCCTTTCATTCCTTCCTTGTATTTTATTACTTATGTCTATCTTCGGTGCCTTTGTTAGAACTTCCTTACTAAGCTTTACTTATTCTCATAACGACCTTCGTTATATTCACATAGTATCCTGTTTGCATTCAATCCCATAGTATAACACTGCTTGACCTTCTTCAGGATTCTTAGTATGGGTTACTTACCCTTTTTAGCTAGTCTTATCCTTAATATCTCACAAGTTGTCTTATTAACATTTCACTTCCATCATAATTTTGTTTCCCTTGCACTCTTGTCTTAATCATACTGTTACTTCCTTCAACTATAACTCGTCATAGTTTATCCCTATGTATCAACTCAGACGATGCCTTACTATATGAATCTTCTCTAAATCATCCTCTTTGGCTTATAGGTCTTTTCCAACTTCATTCTACTATACCAGTATCGACCTCTTAGTTTCTATTGCCATCAATTCAACAATTAACTCATTTCTCAAGGTCAGCCAAACTCGTTTAGTCAAATATCATCATTGTTGTGGGCACAACCTTTCAAGACATACTACAGCCCTGTATCTCATTCTTTCTTATGTCTAAGAAAATTTGGGCAGAGTTTCCTTTGTATTTCTTACTATCTCAACATTTGCACACAGAAAATGCTAATAGTGCCTCACAGGGCACATATATATATTCACATCATATCGTATCGCAGCCACACAGAGCGCCCACAATTAGCAGAATGAAAATGGACTCACCTCATATGTCCACTCAAACTGCACCTGTTGTACTTTCCTGTTTACTTTTTTTTTCATTTTTTGACTTTACATGTCAATAGTATTTCAACACCTTACCTAATGTATATCTTTTGTGCCTTCACATACTTGCGTGCTTTGTAACTTCCAATATCGTCAGTCACTTTCTTCTATCGATGTTGTCCTCCTGCTAAAATCACAGGTTAGTATAAAGAATTTCACTCCCTATAACTTGGCTCTATTACACGATCTTAGATATGAAAGAAAGTAACATCCTAAATGTCCTGTATCCTCATGTCTATAGATGTGGTGCATAATACACTGATATATAAGACTCTACTAGATACAGTCTGTAGACATTCCAAGAATGAACTGCTCTGATACCACTTATGTTACGATCCAACCCTATAGTCCGCAACTGGGGTCCGACCTGGACCTCTATATATGTATCTATCAGATGTAACAATCAATATAAAAACTATACATAAGAACCCCAGTGGGGCATAGCATTTTCATATACTTGTAGCCTCTTTCATTTGTATCCTATCATAAAAGGGCATGCAAGCTGACAAGGCTGCCATAGTATCTTAATATTTCCAATACATCATGTAGACATAACTGAACAGAACTTACATGTATAATCCACACACATATCTACAGATCTCTAAGAATATTAACAGTACCATATGGCGGGACAGGTCCCCCGCCGTACCCCTGAATAAACAAATATATACTTACCTCATATGTCCACTCGAACTGCACCTGTTGTACTTTCCTATTTACTTTTCTTTTCATTTTTTGACTTTACATGTCAATCGTATTTCAACACCTTACCTGATGTATATCTTTTATGTCTTCACTTACCTGCGTGCTCTGTAACTTCCAATATCGTTAGTCACTTTCTTCTATCGATGTTGTCCTCTTGCTAAAACCAGAGGTTAGTATAAAGAATTTCACTCCCTATGACTCGGCTCTATCACACGATCTTAGATATGAAAGAAAGTAACATTCTAAATGTCCTGTAGCCTCCTGTCTATAGATGTGGTGCACAACACACCGATTGACAAGACTACTAGAAATGATCTGTAGACATTCAAAGGACGAATTGCTCTGATGCCACTTCTGTCATAACCCAAACCCCATGGGCTGCAACTGGGGTCGGACCTGGACCCCTATATACATATCTATCAAATGTAACAATTAATATAAGAACTATACATAAGAATCCCAGTGGGGCATAGCATTTTCATATACCTATAGCCTCTTTCGTTTGTATCCTATCATGAAAGGGCGTGCAAGCCGACAAGGCTGTCATAGTATCATAATATTTATAATATATCATGTAGATATAACTAAACAAAACTTACATGTATAACCCACACAGATGTTTACAGACCTCTAAGAATATTAACAGTACCATATGGCGGGACGGGTCCCCCTCCGTACCCCTGAATAAACAAATATATACATTAGAAGGTTAGCACCAAAATCTAGGGTCCAGAACAGTATAGCACTTCTGACATAGCTGAGTAGAAATCCTAAGCTGGCGGATCTCTGAAATGAACATCTATACATGTGCGCATGAAACGCAGCCCCTGAGGAAAAGGGTACAGTACGATATATGTACTGAGTATATAAAGCATAAAACATCATAACTGAGACAACAGTTGAAATAGGGATGCAGGGGGCAAGTATAATATTTAGCCATTTACCATACCTGCATCTTATAAAATAAAGGCATACATGCTATCATCACGTACTATATTCGGCTCGTTCAGGCATTTTATAATAACTAAATCATTTTTTCATCATAAGAACATATATACCATTAGCTTTGTAGAACGTATAGCTCGATCCATGTATATACAAAGTACACTCCGAGGAATGATGGCACGATCAAATATTTTATAATAATGTTGAGGAATGAAGTCTCAATCTTTATATCATATAATAATGCTGAGGAATGATGGCCCAATCCATATATCATGTAACAATATAGAGGAATGACGGCCCAATCCGTATATAATGTAACAATGCCGGGGTACGACGGCCCGATCCGTATACAGTACAACATGTCGTGGAACGTACGGCTCGATCCTTACGTAGAAAAATATGTCGAGGTACGTTTGTCCTGATCCATATATATCATAATGCATATATGTGCACATAAAACTCTGTAACATATCAAACATCCCTTAGATATCACCATAAAGCATATTCAAGAGCCCCTAGGTATAGGAGCTTACACATCCCAACACTATTCAACCTATTGTAGGCTAAAAGGTCGTAGTTTAACTACGTCAAGGCCCTTATAATTCAGAAGTGGGTAAAAGTCATGAGTTACATCCAGAATCTATAAAGAGAGCTATCTCCAACTCCGTGTTCTATAGTACCTATAGTCCAGTCTTTCTAGAAGTTGGAAAAAGACAAGCTTTACATGTACAATTCTCTATCACATAGAAGACTTGAAAACTAATGACTCAACTTATTACAGGAGTTCTAATCAGTAAGAATTGAACAAGAGCCTTAACTTACACTCAGAGTTTTAAGGGTGGAATAACTCTCAATTTCCAATACATAATACTTACATCTAAGTCATTCCAAAAGAAAAGAAAGGGTAGCTTCACATACTCATTCCTTTCTAACATATGGAAGGCTTGAGAAGCCCTAGTTCTATTATTGTAGGAGTGCTTTCATTAAGAAGTAAATAAGGTTCGTGAATTAAGCTTGGAATTTATGAATAGATATACCCTCAAGCTCAGATCATTCATTACTTAACTTGAAGACGTGCGAAATTAAAGGAAAGGATAGGCTTGACATACACTACTTTCCAACATATAGAAGACTTGAGGAATGGAAGCTTAACTACTTTAAGAGTCTTAACATTCAGAAGTTGACAGGAATTATGAATCATGAATCATGTTCAGAGCTCATGAATAGAATTACCCCAGGCTTCATACACATATCATTTGTTACTTAAATCTAAGACATGCCTAAAAGAAAAGAAAGAATAGGCTTTACATACCTTTTACGGACTTCTCTTAATCACATTCACGTCGTCGTCCTCCAAACCTATTTAACATGGAAGTAATATGAATATTAACAAACTTTGTCTTTCTAGAACCTTAGGATACACACAAATATTTATTGAACTCATCCCCTTGCTTTCCTTCTCGACTAGTTCCTTAACTAGTTAAAGAGTTAACGAAAATTGGGCACCATCTCCCCTATGATGTGCCCTATCCGAATTTCCAATTACACTCCTAATACTTACAGCCAACCAACAAAAATAACCTGCAGTATGTTTTTAAGAAATTCACATCAACAATATACAACATAACCTATAAACGACTCGCTCGAAACTACGATTCCAAAAGAGGGTTTCTAGTTTCAGTTTTACAAAACCCTTAACTACATGAGACGGAGGGTTGGGTGAATGAAACCAGAAGAAGCACACCCCGTTTAACACATATTCCATCACCCTAACATACCACCACACGACCAGCAGCAGTCCCCATATGCACAACACCTCATTTTGACTACAATTTAACTATAACGATTCCAAGTTAGCTTATTTCGAACGTCGAGCATTTTCACGATTTTATTAACCTTAATGCAGCCTAAAAGGTGTGTAATATACCCTATAACAACACCATAAACTTCAAATTAGAAGGAGAAACCTTACCTTACCCGAAATTGGCCAAAACTTGCCAAAATTGCGCCTCGGAACTTCTCTAGTGTGATTAAAACATCGTGGCTGCTTGCTATCCATTTGGTGATGATACAAGCCATGATTTTATACTATTAATACCTCCATAAAATTTCCAAACCTTACCAAAATGTGGGATAAGAGAACCAAGCCATACCACACTAAAACTTACTAAAACTTATCTCAGAAGTTGTTTTGACATGCTGAAAATTAGCAGACTGTTTCTATCTCTTCCTTGCTTGAACAAAATGAATTTTTTTAATTTCAAACACCTATTTATCACCATAGTATACCTCAAGTAATTAATTCACAGAATAAAATAGGAGGCTTACCTCTCCTTGGCCAAATCCGTGACTAGTCTCTCTTTTTCTCTAGCTTTGTCTAGCTTTTTTCTGCTAAGTATATATGCTGAAAATGAGAAGTTAGTCATCAAGACCTACATATATACCTCCTTAGGAGGTAACACATGTCATCCCCGAAGGGTGACACGTGTCCAGCCCCTATTGGGCCACGAATCCATGCCATACCCCCTAGGCTGCCATGGGGCAAGGTGGGGCCCACCCCTAAGTAGGTGGGTCACCTACTTGACCCTAAGTAGGTGCATCACCTGCTGCCACATGTTGCCTTCCCTTTCTTCCACCTGTTGCCTTGTCTTGAAGCCACGTGTCGCCCCCTGTCGCTGCCGTGTGTCACTCCCATGTGCCGCCATGTGTACCTCTCATGTGCTGCCATGTGTCAAGTAGGTGCATCACCTACTTATTCCAAGTAGGTGCATCGCTTGCTTACTTCTTCTTTGTGGGTTCGTAATCTCATCTTACTTTAAGGACCTATGTAATCCTTGCTACGTAAGCTTAGTATGAACTCAAGAAGCTTAGGAATGTAAGATTTTTAAGTTGGTAGCTTTCGTACGTAAGTCGAGTCCTACGACTCATTACTTGGCCTCCAACCCCTTCTAAATTCTCATGACCCTATTTCCAACCTTCCCCACTATGGGGTATCACATTCTCCCTTCCTTAGAGTTGCTTGATAGATCATCGATTATCCAGCTCACATGAAAACTTCTAAGAAGCTTAAGAGACATTCCAAGATAAAGAGTGTAGGGTGTAACACTCGAGGCGATGAAAGACCAGGCCAAAAAAAGGATATGAGGAATGAAGGGTCTAGTATTGGTGCTACTGATAGTTACTAACTTTCATGTGGACAAACCATCTCTTGCAAAAATAGTGGGTTATAGAAGTAGGAAATGAATAGTAGCATTCTGTCTTTCCTTCGATTGGAGATTGGCTTGGTAGTTTAGAATAACCGAGGAGAAAGAAAATGAATAGAATGGTTCGACAGTTGCTATAGAATATCGACTTAGTCTTAGTTCAGCTAGTCTTATTAATTAGATCACATGTGCATGCCTTATCTAGAATAAGGTTTTTCTAAAGCGAACAAATGGATTTCGTAAGAAGAAACTCTGATTCCTCTCGACGGCACTGGGTAAGGAAGTTGAATGTTAACTCTTCTTGGCTGTTAACTCAAAGAGAAAGAAGTCTGCCATCTTGTACTGATCTTCTTCGGCAACTCGATCGGTGGAAAAGGTTACATTTAAAAAGGTCTTTCGGTTTCCTCTAAGTTCATACATCCACTCAAAATGGTTACTAGATTCATACCTCCACTCAGAATGGTTACTAGACAAGACTGGGGTAGCCAACAACTTTATTATTTTTCATAAAACCCCCTACCCTCCACGGGGAGTTTCGAGTGGTCTTTCCACTAAATATATAAATATAACACAGCAAACCCGGGAACTTCCTGCTAGTGTATCCTGTATCCCTTCCTGGGTGAGAATTATTTTCTCAATCAGGCAACTATACTAAGACCTTTTGAGAACCCTCTTCAGGCTCCCATCTTCTTAGTATCCTATCCCTGTAAGAAACATAAATTCCTTAATTCAAACTCGGAGAAGGAGACAAGTGGATTCCTTCCTTGGAGCTACGAAACTAGGCTATTCAAACCAATCCATCCAATCTAGTCTAGCCAAGCCTTTAAAGCAAAAAAAGGTAGTGCAAGATGTTGATTCTATAGCAGTGGATTATCGGACTATGTCTAAGTAAATTCCTGGTCTGCTTCTATGAGGAAGCTACAAATCCTTAGCCTGCAAAGAGCCTATTCTATCAAAGACTCGCCCGTAACTAGTAGACTCTTAGACCTATTCTGGGCATCCATGTCCTCCTTCATAGAAACCTTTTTATTCCTCCTGGAAGCCATAAAGTGATGGGCTAACCGTCACTCCTCCCTTCCTCTTTGTTGGCAGATCATTTGTTGTGAAGTGTCATGTTAGATTGAACACTAGCTTTTCTTTTCCCCTCTTTGTGTGAATCCTATTTATGATAAAGTGTGTACTTACGGACAATAGAATCGGAGTATCGGGATTCAAACTCATTAAACTTCTTGCGAAAAAGACGCACATGACAAGAATTCTCACGCATACCCCCTATTCCCTATTCTTTTAGTCAAGCCTATACTCTTTTAAAGTAGTAGACCTATATTAATTGAATAAAGATATGGATGTCGCTAATCGCCTACTCAATTGACAGGCATAGCTTTAATAGCTTCTTTATTTGCCTGAAGTCAGTTATTACTTATTCCATGCTTTCAGCTCTAATTGAACATGGTTAAGGGTTCGAACAAGCCCCCCATCTTATGTCAATTTTCATTCTCTTCCCTACTTCTCTTGCACCACTCCTTCTCTTTCTCAGGGAAAGCATATATCTACTGTACAATGAATAGATGGGGAATACTAGCTTCAAGGTAATAGAAAAGAGCTCTTCTAATGGCTACGTGAACATTCAATAAGGGCATAAAATGAGTCCACTGAAGTATTAGATCAATTCTAGGTAGATAATCCTCTTCAAGTCTTATTTGCTGCAATAAAAAAAATCAATTTATTAGAGCAGAAGTAAAGAATGGTACCAGGCTCAATATGGGTAACTCAAAAAATTTGTTATGTTTGTTCGAAAGAGCGGGAAATAGTAGAGTTATGGTGTTATGGTAATGTTCTTCCTTCATCAGCACCTTCAATTTCATTTTATTCCAAAATAAAGGCTATGCGATCGAATCCTTCAATCTGAGGTAAGGTATAGTTTCATCCTGAGCAATGAATATAGAGACCAATCACTTTAATCGTGGTTGTTCTAGCCAAGATGACCAATAGAGCTTCCGATATATCTAGCCCTTGAAAGGATTAACTAAACCAAATTTCATATTTAAGCAAAGGTCTCGGTGTCCCTGAACTTGGGTCCTATTCGCTGGCTTGATGGACACTATCATTTCATCAGTCTATGGTACTAAAGACCTTACCGGTCGGGTAAAGACCTTACCAGTTGAGTAAAGCTTAAATCATTCGGTGGCTAAATAATTCTTTGAACATAGTTCAACTCATTTCATACCTGACTACGCTAGCCAGGCATTTACCTTAGAATGATGGACTAAAGACCAAACCTTCAACCATTATCTCTTAGCTTTATCTTCTAAGGGGATAATTCAGACAACCTTGCTTATCCTTCTGATGAATAAGCTGTCGTCTCACTTTGTTATACTGCCTCTTATGAGCGGGTAACCTACCTTATAAACCATACCCCACAAAACTTTCTAGCTTAACCCTTTAGTTACTTCTAAGCTAAACCCTATGAATATATTCTATTAGCAGTTATAGTAACTGTAAGAATGGAATAAGTAGAAAGATGACTCTTTTAATTGAGCTTTTCAGCGAGAAGCAATAAACTAACTCAAGAGAAAGGGAGTTAGCCTTCTGTATCGGCGAGCCTACTTTCCACTTTGTTACTATGGAGCCACGTGGCAAGCAAGTGAATGTGATATCGATTTGTGTGTGTGTGAGATTCTCTCCAACTAGCTCTACTTGGAAGTTAGGCATGTGAGTCAATAGAAGACCTTTGAATGAAAACAAAGAATAGCGAGACTGCATATCCTAAGGAAAGGAACCCAAGCTTACTTTATTATTTGGTGTAGGTATTTCCAGCCGCATTCATTAACGCAATGCAACTCTAGAACTTTAAAAAATGGCCTTGGAATAAATATTTTGAAAAAAAAAAGTTTTTTGGAAGCTGGCATCGCTAGTTGACTCTTCCTCATCGACAACCAGCAGCTACTAGAGTATCCCATCTAACGAGAAGAGCTACATCTTCCTTAGAGAGAAGCTTGGTAATATAGGGGAGAAAGGGTATTAGCTCCTGTTGTTATTAGTTCCATTTATTGGTGTTCCCCTTTAGGAGGTAGGAAGTTGCTCAACAAACATATGAAGTAGATCGATTGAAAGGAGAGGGGAGAGGTATGAAGTTGCTTTGAAGATTCATTGAATAGGGTTCAACTCATTCGAAGAGGTACGAAATTGATCATCCAATGGGAGAGGAAACCCTCAAAAGTTCGGCCGAGTATGAGGTCACTTTTATAAGTATAAGCAAGTCACCTGCCCTAAATAAGGGATACCGCAATTTAAAGCTGCAGCAAGTAACTTTCTCTTCTTCAAATTCTATTCTACCAGTATGGATCAGTATCAATTTAAAAGGATGTCATAACTTGTAACAGCCAGTAATTGAATAATTACAGTGCATAGGCCTCTACGTCAGCCGGATCCCAAGCTCTAGGTACATTATCATCCTCTATACTATTGTTAACCTTCATCGGTCTAGCTTATTACCAATCAACGGAAAAGGAAGGCCTTCCTATTATCTTTGCCCCAATGAAAGAGACTGAAACCGTATCCAAGTCCTTGGGTCTTGCTGTATCATCTATAATATATAGGAGGCTTTAGCCTAAAAAGCAACTTAGTAGTCGAAAAGAAGCAAAGATAAGTATGCCCCAAAACAAGGTGGAATCAAAGATGAAAATGCATATATTTTTATGCCTAATACCCATTGATAAGCGATTTAGGTAATGTATATTTATTATCGCTAGATTAAGGTGAACTGGATCAGAATAATAAGAAATTATAGCTTGAAGAGTTTGTAGGGGCACCTGTTGCTGGCTATCTTATCCTATTGCCTCCCGCTCGTAGATTCACGTTTTCACTTCATTTTGAAGGCGGACATGAATGAGAAGACATCAAGATCATAAAAATTTTCATTTCACATTTGTATCAAAATAGTACTTGTCTTGTTAGTGAGGACACATCCAAGTCAATATCTAGAGTTTTGTCTGGTGAAGAATTATTTTTTTGGTACGCATGGCTAAGTCAAAAGGGTGGGTTTCCCTCACTATAGCCTTCCACGGCTGCTAGAAAGCACTGAAAGGCCTTTTCTGTGAGAGAAGAAAGATCTTAGTTCTAGAAGAAGTGGGTTCTGGCCCCTCCGCATAAAGATAGTCAATCGAGAGAAGTCAATCATTTCGGTGAAAGAAATCTATCCTTAAAACATAGGCTTCTTAATTTTAGCTATTGCAACTAAGAAGCTATGAGTTAAGGCTTCAATAATAGACCAACCGGAATACATGTCTGAGGGCTTAGGCCCTTCCCCCAATTCTGAAGAGGGAGAGACATTCATTCTTACTCAAGGGATGAATGCAATACTGAGCCTTGAAAGAACAGATACTTGACAACTATGGGAAAGCTTTAAGATAGCATGTATAAAGGGGCTGCTCCAACTCCATTTCTATTCTTTTTTACTTCACCATCAAAGAAAATTTGCCAATGGAATAGCTTCATCCAAAAATCAAGCTAATAGTTAGGCACGGGATGATACGTAGGTGGTCTTTTATTGCCTGCCCCTTGTCTTACTCATTTAGAGCTTCTGGGTGATATACACAATATCGAAGTATCATCTGCCACCTTCCCTCACAAGATGGCTAGATACTTTAGTAGGTCCATCCTTGTAATTGTATAGTTCAATATGTAGTGGTGTAGGCCCATGTAAGAGCACAACAGATCTTTTTTAGATCCATATATCTTGTCTCATAATCAATAAACTTCTTGCTGAGTATAGTAAATGGCTTGAGGACCAAGGAAACAACTCATTAATGCTTTCATTTCAGAAGGAAAGATCAACCAGGTGTTGGTAGGGAAAACTGACCCGGGCTCCATTTCTTAAGATCTACCGTGTCTATCCTTAAGGCCCTCTTCCTATTTACTATCTAGGGAGTTTCATTACCATGAGTTTGCAATGCGCTTGGAGGCGTCTATGTATAAGTGGGGGTAAGAGGCAGAGTATGGGTAAGTTTCCTATATTGAAGGCCCTTTTTCTCTAATATACGATAAATCATAATTATAGAGTCATTTTAGCAGAGAAAGATTAAGGTGGAGTTATTAAGATAGGTTTTTTAGAAGAATAAGTATTTGTGCTCTTCAAGAGAAAAAATACTCTTAGACTCACTCCAATTATGAGTGAATAGGGATGAGTGTAACTTGAATTCTCAGTTCAACTTACACTTATAATGCATGCCGATGTTTCCACCAACAAATATTTTACTTTGATTGTGAAAGATCCAAATGGTGGGTTAGAGTAAATAATAAAGGCGATGATTTGGAATTCAATATTATACAAGCCGGCCCCTAAGAGCGAAGTTGGATGAATATTTGTTGTCGTATCTGATGATGCTAGCATATTCAGAAGAATGGGTCAAGTTGGAATTTATTAATTTATTTCAGTTTCCAAAGTAAGTTCTCCATAGAAGAACCTCTTTCCGATACTAGATAAAATAAGGAAATAAATAGTGCAAGAGTAATGGGACCAACTATAAGGCTCTTGTGGTCAATCCTGCTCCTCCTCACATGTAAACAAGCAATTCCATGAAGGTGGTAGGACTCTATTGCAGGTCTTGACGTTGGCTGATTAAAAAGGGCATCCTCGTCGCAGCAAAGCTCGTGTACAATACTAACTGAGTCAAAAATAATACTTTCACAGGTCCGATAGGTTAGATAATATTTGAAGGGCTTTTTAGCGCCGTGTTTATCAACTTCGGAGAAAAAGACTAGGGTAGTGAATTAGGTCAATCTCTTGAAATAGAGCTATCAGTGCTAATGGATCAATCCTTATTGAACTGGTGATGGGAAATACATTCACCTATTGCCAATTATCCTAGATTTTACTCTACTAGACAATATTAGTTGTCTTACCCAAATAGTTAGGGCCCTATTTAACTCCTTTCGAAGCCGCTAAAACCCTCTTCTATTTGAATATTCTCTCACATGAGACAAGGTTATAAAATAGCTTAGTGCTATCTAAGGAAGAGTGTAATTGGATCGCATCCGCTTCTTGATACCTAGCACAGATTCTACAGTCTATTTAGCTCTTGGAATCTCTTGGAGTGTGCACCTTATTTATTTATTAAGATGATAATTCTTCTACCCAAGGTACCAAAGAAAGAGCTAAGACGAAGCTAGAAGGTCCAAGAAGCTTTCCTGCTGACTCTCCTAAGGGATGGAGTGAGTTAATAAGTACCCTACGGAGAGAATACAATAGCAGATTCTACCGATCAGGCGGGATAAAGTCAAAAAAAGAAGATGGGGCCTCTTCCACATATGAGAAAGAAAGACGATGAAGAACCAATCCAAATTGAGCATCCCTAAGAATGTTGAACTGAACCCTTGCTGGTCATAAACCAGAAGGGGTCTAGTTGTGAGCCAAAATCTTGTATTTTTTTCGAAGATCTGGTAGCATATTGGCAACACCGGGCAGGATGGAAGCTCTTGTTTTGTGCCGTAAAGAAGGGAAGGTGTGAGCCAATATATTCATGTAGGGCGCATAGCGATACTCACCCAGCCCTGGTTGTTTGAAGTACTAAGGCAAAGAAAGTTTCAACCTAAAATATGGGGTATTGGCGATAGACATGTAGGTCACAAGCAGATGTATGCGGCTTATGATCAAATTGCGGCTTTACACTCCAATGATCAGTGAACGACACTCACCACTCAACTCGGCCTAAACTAAGAAGTAAAATAATGAATTCTGTGCGCAGGGGACTAAAGGCCAAAACATTGATTCGGAATCAAAGAACTCAGATCTAAGAGATTCCTTGGCCATTAGGCTTATATCGTCTCTTATTTAGGAGCTTTAGCAGTAGGAGATCAAAATTGGACAAAATCGTATCTCCATCTTTGGTCTCCCTTGATGATATCCCTTTCGAGGAACTCGATTGATTGAAAAGTTGTAGGTTGCATTCCTTTGTTTATGAAATTTCGTATATAAATAAGAAGGCCAAGTCTTGCTGAACTCTATTTTCTTGAGCTTATGGGCTACTATCCCTATTTTTGTCCATGTATATTAGCAATCTGGGCATAAGTTCATATCCCGAAGTTAATATAGTAAGAAGACTTGATTTTGATATTATGTTATAATGCCTTTTATGAGAATTATCTGATTCTACATATATTATATGAGAAGTGAAATATCACTTTATCTGCAATATAATCAAGGTATTGTACTAGTAGCTACTCTATTGTAAAGGTAAAGGAGAGGTTCAAAGATGCTCATTAAAGGAATGATGCTGACTAATTGCTTAGTCAATCACTCGATAAGATTGAATTATTAAGGGCTCAAGTAGCCCATTAAAATGAGTTTTCTTGTCTAAATGTAGATGACACACCAATGATCGTTAACTATTGTTTTGTCAGTGATAATCTCGCTATCATAGTTAAGGTGCGTAGTTACTCTAAGAAAAGGTAGAGCGTCTACAAAAACCTCGGCAACAATCTCTCCCCCTTCAACTTCTGCTCCTGGTTCTCTCTTTCCTGCCCCGCTCTTAGCTCAGGTTCTTGATTAATTAGGCATCCCTTGTTTGCTCTTAGATTGGACTAAGCGGCAATCCTTACTGTGGAAGAAGACCTTTTCATTCTTCTTCTTCAATGCCAGTGGATAAATACACTAGGTCTAGAATGCTCTTTTATCATGTATATGGATTACTTGGTTGATTACCTGATTGAACTAGTCTCATAGTTATCTCTTTAGCATACCACCATTCCTTCTTGTTAACATAAGAAATCTAACTCATTCTAAGGTAGAGATCTTAGAGTCCTACTTATAGTTAAAGGCAGTTCTTTAGTTAAAGTAAGGAGAGCAGAAACTGAGGGAAAAAAACCTATGTTCTTATGCGGGATGGGAATAAAGGCTACTAAGATAAGAACTTACGACCTAAGTACTAAGTAACCTTAGAATGGAGATGCCAATCTTATAAAAAAAATACCTCTATCTAATGTAACCTTGAAGGAGGGCTGCGTATAGCATTCTAAGATCTCAATATGAGAAAGAAATCAGACTTATAACCTTACTATAGTGGCTTGTAGACTTGCTTTGCTACATAAAGCTTAAGTGAAAACATATTAGAACTATGGGCCTCACCCTTCCTTAAGTAACTATAGTTAGGAGGATCCATCCAATAGCTTAATGACTTTCTTAGGTCATCTAAGAGGTAAGGCCTCCTTCGATCGACCCTAAATTTCATTATTTAGCTAAAGGAGTTCCCTAGTACTTCAAGTTTACACGTTGATCCCTCTATAATAGCATTCTTCTTTCTCTCCGACTTTATGATATTATCCTTGCTAGTTTGATCTCTCAAATTAAGGTTTCCAATTGGATTGGTTATGAGTCTACCATACTCTAGCATTCTGTAGAGAAAAAAATGCATGTTTATCCGTACATTAAGAAGAAAGGTCAAACCTAATCTGGTATCAACACTTGACTAACCGGAGGACCTAACTAGCTTCAACCAAGTTTTTGGTAGGATAGGAAGCATTTCTTTTACTCTTATATATCTATTAAGTCAGCCGAGGGTCTTTTGGAAATAGCCGCCCTACCTTTCAACGTGGAGGTTAGGTCTGTGTACACTCTACCCTCCTTAGACCCCACATGGTGGGACTATACTGGGTATGTTATTATTGTTGTTGTTATATGTCTATTAAGTGTTTTGATCCTTGCGCCGATTCTCGTCTTTCATCTTTTCATTTGTGTGTTGAGCGGGTTTGGAAAGAAGGTTCCCAGTTGGATTTGTATGAAGAATACTATCTTTCTATCCCTAAGTGAGCCATAGATTGTGAGTGAGCTTTCGAGGAGTAGAGATAGAGTGTCGAAATACCAGTGGATCAATATTTCTTTATTCAATATAATTATTGAAAGGATATAGCAAAACAGACGCTTCTCGCAAACAACAACTATCATAGCGAGAGAGATGCTTTGCCTTTGTCGCCTACCTCTCTATCAAAATAAAATAGCATGATAGAAGCCCTAACCGATAGCAACTGTAAATATTGAATCAAGTCTCTGCTCTTTATATCATTCCATCTATAGTGGAGGAATTCTAGTAAAATTTTCCTAAATATGACCTTCCCCTCCTATAAAGAGAGTTTCTTATTCCTTTTCTAACAAGGATGATGAGAGACAATGACATGAATTCAATACTAATAAAAAAGGTAAGCCCTCTACTGAAAGAGATCGAAGAAGGTTCAACTATAGCGTCGGTGTGAGCCGCTCAGATAGTTACCGCTTTGCAAGAGCTTTAAAAGAAAGAAAGATCAAGTCACTATGCAGAGAATCAGATCCGAGAGAGAAAGAGATTATGAAAGATCTCCCATGGGGAAACCCTTAAACAAGTTCTCAAATTAATTTATTCGACCCCTTGAAAGCTCTATAATGTCATGTGTGAAACATAGTGAGAGTGACACAAATTTCTTTTTTAAATAGGGAAAGAAAATCCTAATCATCAGGTAAGACGATATCATTAGAATATGAAACTGCATAAAAAAGGAAATTGTATCAATAAGTGCAATTGTAGCTTATTAATCAAGAAGCCACTCACGGCACACTGACTAGAAATCATCTTCGAGAAGGTCTTCTGGCACAGGCATACTACTAATCAATTATTTGGTAATTTATGATCGAATACAACTTAGAAGGAGTTGTACTCCTACATAACATCCCTCCCAGCCCAAAGGAAAATCCCTAGATCATTTGAAAAAGAAATATGCGTCAGTCAGACATCCTAATTGGTGAGCTTATGTCGGCCATAGTCCCTTCCCTTCTCTTAGTTTGCTTTAAAGGTACCATTTTTAGGAGTAAAAAGAACTTATGGTTAATCGAATGGATCACAGGTTGCTTCTCCACAGTCTAAGTTCCTTGGTTCGCCCTTCCAAGCTTAGCTCCAGTCTCTATGGGCTCAGCCGCAGCTTTTTGGGTTGGGCCACCAGCTTGAGGTTGTTCCTGATACTGGACTTCAGCAATTGTAGCCACTGCTTCTTCATTCTGAGAATCTGCCTCTTTGTCACTTGCAGCCTGGGCAGCTCGATACGGCCGAGCTTGTGGGTGTGGTGTTTTGTCCATAGTTTGATCGGTAATTTGATTGGCGATTTGTCTTAATTGTCTTACTTGCTTGATTGAAAGAGTTTTCCCATTGGACAGCTACTATGAATAAATAGATTGCCTCTATTGATCCTAGCCTTATTAAATATCCTAAGAAAAAAGGCAAGTTGCTGCAAGTGCTTGAGACTGAGTTCACACACTTTTTGTTACAGTAAGTGTTGCAATTGAATCAACTCTTGATGTAATAGAATAGGAGTTCTTGGTGTAAGTGTAACCGTAGTTGACTAAATATCCATCATGGTTAAATCACAAGGAAGAAAGATGGTAGCATAGGGTAGAGTAGATTCGACGCTATGCCACAAGGTTATCCGAGTTCACAAGTGTCCTTGCTTATCCCTTTCTTTATTAAGATGGAGTTGGTGTTCAGTGTACCCACCTACTCACTCGCGGAAGTGAAGAATAGATCTATTGGTGGGGGTGACTAACCGTGGTTCGATTGTCGCCCTAAGGTTACAATCCATTGGGTTGAGAAATAAACTTGGATCCATTTTCCTCCAAGAGCCATACTGATTGAGAAGGAGATAAAGTCGGAAAAAACCGAGATGTATAATACCGAACCAACATCCCTGTTTAGAATAGGATTTTCTTGAAAGGGACCGAATAATCACTCGTTGTTTGCTAGTACCAGAGTTGGATGCTTACTTCTCCTTTTATCCTTCGGTCTTGAAATTCACTCGCTTATCCATAATGAGCTACTGAGTTGGAGTATAGGCGCGAAGGTAGGGAGTTACTTTCACCAAAGCAACTTCCAATTAGGAATAGCTTCCTTTCAAGTTGTGTTATTATAGACCAGACTATTTTAATAGGGTAGGGGAGATGGATAACTAATCTAATAAAGTACAGCCATGATCGGGCAATATCGCAGATAATATAAGACTGAATGTGTGAAGGATATGGTTCTGGTTCTCTTCTGTCCTATTCCTTTAATCAAAGAAGAATCTATGCCTAGGGCTAGCCCCACCGCATAGTCAGAGTCTTCCTTGCGTGCCTAACATCCACTCCTTCTAGTTGAGTTCCTTGTGACACCTTTAATGATGAGAGAAAGCAATACCGAAGAGAGTAACTCAAGGGCACTGTCTACTCCATCAAGTCAATTTTGTTGCATAAGTGAGGATGCCAGTCATCATAGTCTGAACTTGAAATCTTTCGTAGGCTCATCTCGTCGATTTGCATTCCGATCCTAGTCATTCATAGATAGTTAGCATTTTAGTCATAAACTATCGCTCGTTCTTGATAGCCACAGCTCTGCCCGTTCCCTATTCTATTAAAGAATGAATGGGAATTAATCTGACAATAGTTGAGAAAAATCCATCTCTTTGCATCTCTATGTTCGCTAAACTTGCTTCCTTTCTTGCTTTCATGAAGTCGACCTTAACAGACATCTCTTTCATTTTCATAGATGGAAGATCCAGTGAATCAATTCAATTAGATGCCTCTTACCTAGATTTGGTGCTGTCCCTCGAAGAAAAGGTAAAGACCAAGACATTGGGGATTTTGAATCTAACCACACTTTCCTTAGGTCGAATGGCTATCGATCTTGGCACGATGAGAAAAAGGTTGAACTCATACTTTCCTTAACCAAATCCCATCTCCAACCAGTCAAGTGGATTTCCTCTCCTCAGTCCTTGGATACTAAGATTATTCTTATCCATTCTTTCTTTCATGGAAGTCTCACCGATCAAGGAAAAATACAAAAATAGTTTATCCCTACAAGGAGAACCTCAGCTCAGTACGCATAGAAGTACAATCTATCTCTATTTTGCTCTACTGGCTTTCTTATACCTATAACAGGAACCCTAGCCTACCTCTTCTAGTTGAAGTTCTGATGAACCGGGTATTCCCCTCCTGAGCCTAAATTTACCTACACAGGGAAAGATCTCAATATGACTAGGGCGGGGAGCAAGCTCCACACAAGTTCGGGGGAAGAAATAGGCGTGGGGAAGAGTCTGCACCAAAATAAATTGAATAGACAAAGAAGTCTAGTAAGCCTATCAATTCAAGCAAGTACTACTAGTTTAGGCGTCGCCTTCTAGAATTCTAAAAGTGGGTGATTTTAAGTCCAGAGCCCTATTCTGGTTACGGAGTTTGGGTAGACAACAAGTAGGTTAGCAAACTGGTGAATAAATACTCTTTGCTCCTGCCTTCTTTTCTAAGAGGAATTCTATAATCCGTGGTGAAGATATCGTATAATAAGAAAAAGCTAACTTTTCAGAGTGATCTTTCTCGATTTTGGAATGAAAAGGCTTGGTTGAAGGCAAAATTTGGTGTAATTCGCCATTTTTTAAGAAAAGAAAAGTAGGGTAGAAAGTCTTGCTTACTTATTTTGCCATCTAAGTAAGAGAAAGGGGGTTGAAGTTTATAGCTAGTCGAAAAAGTGATAAAAAGGACTAATGATGCTACTTCCGTCGTATGCTTAGCACATGCAAGTTGATCAGCTTTCCCTTTAGAAATAGGCTAAGAAAGTCATCGGTTCGAATCCGAGGAAGGGATATTTTTTTTATTTCTCTTTCGCTAGGGCTAAAGTCAAGTGGCTCCCCCTTTATAAAACTCCCCCCCCCCCCCCAACAGAAGAAATATTGATTGCTTTTGGTAACCCAGGGCTCCATTGCGTGTGCTCGAGGTGGAAGTTTTTTTTAGAAAGATGTGAATAGGAAAATATTTTGACCACCGGTAGCAAATGCTTTTGAAAAGATTTGGAGATAGAAGGTTGTCTTCGTCTAGCTCCGGAAGCATTGTATGAAGTAATAAAAAGAGGGAAGTGAGCACTCTGAAGTTCTTTTTCTATGATTCCAATGACCGATATTGTACAAGACAAAAGTCATGAGTGATAGAGAAGATAGGTATAGGTCTTAGATTAGAGTGTCAATGCCCCTCGGGAAAAAGGAAACCTAGCTATTCTTTTTGTTCTTAAGTAAATATAAGAGCCACATTTAGGAAGGATGATCGAAGAAGTTTCTCTAAAGGTGCAAGAGTCAGTGCTGGTACACTTTATATAGATTGGGATAGTTTTCAATTATCCAGTTCTCTTACCGGTCATGGTGGTAGGGTAGTAGGTCACTAAGAAGCTGTTGTTGAAGTAGTGTGGCAGAGAAGATGCAATAGTCGGGAATAAGCAAAACTTGAATTCTCACTTAAAATTGCGTATTAAAAAGAGAAGTTCTCCATGTCTAGAGAGATCTGAGATTCTGTAAGTAACTTAGAGATAGTGCTTTAGAACTTTGAAGAAGAAAATAAAATAGGAACAACCACGTTGGTCGTACCCATACCGAAATAAGATCCAGGGATACCCATGATTCTTATCATTCCTTATTTAGTTCCCTTTCTTACATTCATAGAAGCCAATTCTTTTTTATGTTTTTTGTAGGATCATAAGGAACCGCTATAATGACCGCAGGTGGAAATATCATACTTTTTGCAATCCTTATTTTGAGCCTGATTTTTCTTATTTGTAGAAATAATTTTCTTTTGAGTCAAAGATATGGTTTTCAACTTGTCTTTATCATATACATATCCATTCTATTTTCCATCTCCTTATTTGAGTGTTTTTTACGCACCCGTTTGATATCTTACTTAGGGATTTTGTGTTCTCAATTTCTCTATAGGATTTTGGTTTATAGTGTCGGAGGATCACTTCCTCTTTCGGGCCCTTCCAACCTATCAAAGTCCTACTCGAAAGATTCGTTTAAGCTTCAGGTCCTCTTGGAATCATGGGAAAAATCTACAGAAATAGGCACATTGGTGGATCAGCTAGAACCAGAACCAAGAAATATGTCACCTGCTATTTAAGTAGCTCCCTAGGGAAACAAAGCTAGTCCATCGAATAATCCCCCATGAGTGGTCCCTTATCTGTATCAACTAGATGAAGTGATAGGGGGGATTCTATTCAGTCTATCCAATAAAGGCTACTAGCCAAATACTTATTTATTCCCCTATCTAGATCATGTACCTGGCTGAAATAGAGGCAAAAGACCTATTCGAGGTCAAGGTTGAGATTCTAAGGATCATGACAGTCCTTAATCCAACAGGGTATTGGCTGGGACGGGGATCTTGCGCCCTTGAGAATCTGTATACCGCCACAAGAGAGCCTACCTTGGAGAAACTCCATACCCTTTTCTTGGATCTCGAATAAAGGGAGTCAATTCAGAGTCCTTCTCTCAATTAAAAAGGAAGGTACCCATGTGAAAGGGTTAGGATAAACACTCTATCTCATAGTAGAGTGGATAGCTAGGACTACTAAAATCGAGATCATGTACAACAACAATCCTATATTTGATGTCGATTTATC
This sequence comes from Solanum dulcamara, assembly GCF_947179165.1. Classification (NCBI taxonomy): domain Eukaryota; kingdom Viridiplantae; phylum Streptophyta; class Magnoliopsida; order Solanales; family Solanaceae; genus Solanum; species Solanum dulcamara. The sequence continues at coordinate 19,460,353 of NC_077239.1, forward strand.
CACACTTCCATTCCTTGTAGAGAAAGGCTAACTGCTTGCTGGATGGGAGCTGTATGAGCAGTAATGTCCACGTACGGCTCTGTGAGAAGGAAGATGGACATAAATGGACTTTTGCACCTTACTCTCATATTCAATGGGGTCAGCTCTTTCTTTTTTGGGAGAGTATGCAAATATGATCTTAATGAGGTGCGGGGCTTTGCATTTGACATTCGTTGGGCTTCTCTCTTTGGAAGCATGCACCCGAGCCTTTTTATGCAATAAACCCCTACAACCAAAGACTAATGGTAGGTGGTCCTGCGAAGCTTTCGAACAAGGGTATCCTTATGTGTAAGCACATCAATGAATTGCGGGGAACCCTCATGTGCCTATCTAAGATTAGGTGGGATCCTCAGTATTGGTGACCCTTTCACTCTTCCAGAGACTGATATATATTCTGAATTCTCATATGGGATAGTTGACTCCTGGGTCTGGAACTTGGGGGGTTTCTCTAAGAAATACTTTCTTTATCGTCTACTCAGGGAGGTGCGGACACACCTGCATGGATTACAGGTGATAGTTACAATAATGGAGGGGAAGTTAACAGTACACAATGACATTCAGGGATGGACCGGAAAGGGATAATCATTCAAGTCCTAGTAGAAGTGGCGACCATTCTCAAGAATGAAAAAGACTAAGTTGAGGGAAGCCCTATGAGTCACTGAAATGAAGGAAAGAGTGCCCTTTTCTATCAATAGAGGGAACAAAAAAGGGGCTTTATTCCCCTTTACAATATAAAGAAATAAATAAGGGTAGAAGTTTAGATCGCTCATAGTAGTTCTACCTATAAAAAGAATCATGAAAGACGTAATTAGAATGGTACTCGAATCCATTTACGATCTCGAGTTTCCATACACATTGCACTTTCGCCCGGGTCAAGGCTTCCACTACATCCTAAGACAGATCAAAGAAGAGTGGGGAACCCATCATAGATTTTTGGAATTCGACATAAGAAAGTGTTTTCACACTATTGACCGACATCGATTCATCCCAATCTCTAAGAAAGAGATCAATGATCCCAAGATTTTTTACCCCATTAAGAAAGTCTTTTCTACTAGATGACTCGTAGGAGGTGAGAATGGCCCTTAATCCATCCCACACAGTGTATTGCTATTGTCCCTACAAGGTAACATCTACCTATACAAGCTCGATCAGGAGATAGGTAGGATCCAACAGAAGTATGAAATTCTGATTGTTTAGAGAATAAGATCGGTTCTATTAAGAACAAGTCATATTAATGATCAAGAAAAGTCTTCCGAAGAAGAAAGCTTCAACGCTCCCTATTATAATAGAGCCATCATTGTAGGAAGGGTAAAGAGCATCCAATGCAAAGCGGACTTTCAATCCCTTGTTTCATCGTGGCATACCCCCCACAAGCACCCCTGGCTCAGAGGGACCAGAAAAGGCCTTTCATTTTCCACCCGTTGTTGTCCCTTTCCAGTTTCTTTAATAAGCCCTCAAGCCTCCTTTGCACCACCTTTTTCATAGAAGCTGCCGGGTTTACCCGGAATTTTGAATTTTATGGTAGAGAATGTTGTAATAATAATTGGGCCATAAGAGACTCTTTTATGTATTGCAAAAGAAAAGGCCTGCTTATAGAACTAGGCAGGGAGGTGATACTTGCTATCAAGTTAGAGAGAGGCCTGGACCATAAGCTGGCCCTTTTAAAAACCTATTACTTAATAAGGATTTGTTAGGCGTTATATAACGGCGATCTACTATTGGGAATCGTGGGTTCCGTCGAGCTTTTCATAGAAAAACAAAAATGTATCGCCCACAGCCTAGAATATGGCTTGAACCTTTGGGTAGACTCTGTAGGATCAACAACCATAGTTGTAAGAGTGCGGTAGAATTCCTCGGTATGGTCATTCAGGAAGTCTCTCCAAGGGTGACTCCCATATAATTCTTACGAGAGTTGGATAAGTATCTACTGGTAAAACACTGTATCCATATAACAGCTTGTCAGCTATGCTCCATCATTCATTCCAAGTTTAGGAACCTAGTTAATAGTATCTCGATAAAAGAGATGACAAAGGCGATGAGCGGAAGAGGGAGTCTACTGCACGCAGTTCAACTAGTGGAGACTCTTGGAATAGCTAGAGTAAGAAGTCCCCAAGTGAGCATCTTATAGGGGGGCCATCAAGAACATACAATAAGGACTAAGAGAGATCTTATTGTTTCATAGCTCAGTTTGGAGAAAGGTGCCATCAAACGTTGAACAGGTAGTGTCACAATCGGTTACTCATGCCCTGATATTGTCATTGTATAATCCCATGGGTCGGAAGGCGGTGGGAGAAGAAGGGGGATACTGGGTAAGATCTATCAGCAGCAAATTCCCCATACAAATAGAGGCACTTATCAAAAATATACTTCGAAGGCTTCGGGATCGAGGTCTCATTAGACGAAGAAGACCCTTGCCAATCCACGTGGCCTTCTGGACAAACGTCAGTGACGTAGACATCATAAATTGGTCTGCAAGCATCGCAATAAGTCCTCTATCCTACTATAGGTGCTGCAACAACCTTTTCCAAGTCCGAACGATTATTGACTACCATATCTGCTGGTATGCAATATTTACCTCGGCCCACAATCACAAATCCTTGGTGCAGAATATAATCCTAAAGTACTCTAAAGACTCAAATATAGTCAATCAAGAAGGTGGTATGACCCTTGCAAAGTTCCCCAATAGCATAGATCTTAGGAAGCTCGGATCTGGCCAATATACAATGAACAATGAGCACTCAACTACTAGTAAAAGGGGAGAAAGTTGACTTTGAGATGACAGAGAAGGTGCTTCTTGCCGCTTTACTAGTAAGTAAGCATGTTTTATATCTTCTCAATAATGGTGAAAAATCACTCCTAAAAGCAAGCTTTCTCTTATATACGATACCATATCACAAAACTGTATTTGCCTTCGTGCTTAATGCACTAGTTCATATGGAAACCCTGATCAAGAAAGTGGCCTAGCTAATATAGCTATTCGTCAAAAATAACTGCATTCCGTTGCAAGCTATTATAGAGGCATATAATTTTCTGGGTTTTAAGAAAGATATTGAATCGAAACCGGACTTGCTTGATCACTGGCTAGATCGAGCTATCTGTACCTTTACTAACTCTTCTGCCTATAAGGAAGCTTGAAATAGGGAATTCACTGATCTATGACCCCGAAAGAAAGATAGTCTTTTTTTTCCATTCCACGCATTGAAACTGAAAAGGGCTATCCATAAACAGTCTTTCTTGCTTCTTACCTCTTATCTTATTGTAGGAGATAATCAGAGAGAGAAAATCCTATCAATTCCTTTTGAATAAGGCTACGCTCCTTCAAGCCTTTAAAACTTTTGAGAATGGAATCTTTATTTTCGGGCGGTTTTTCTTCTCCACCAACCAAGATACATGAAAGCGGTTTCTAGTGTTGCTGGGCAAAAAGACATGATGGTATGAAACTCGATTACGTACGCTGATTGTTCATCCACTTCAAACACTCAAAATAGACCATTTTCCGTGTGAAATGACAGGAATTGGTTTGGTTACTTAGGGAATCCCAAGCAAAACAATCTACGCAATTTCTTGGTTCAGTAGTAGGAAAGAAAGGGACCTCTCACTCTATTCAATACCACGTTCTAGGGCATTTTTTTCTAATAATAATGTTCACATTTGACCAGGCTCTTTGGACGTTCCATGATTAAACCGACTAACGACACTTTCAAGATGCCACCTTGAAATATAAAAAAAGTCTTTTCAATTCCATTTGACCCTCCAACAGAAACCTCTTATTTTTTTTCATCGATAAGTTATCCCTTAGTGCCCTACTATTCATAAGAAATATTGATTGTTGAGAAACTTATTTATGAAAGCCTAGTGAGGCATCAACTAACAGCCTTACTTCGTTCTACGGCGGTTTTCAAGCTAGCACCCATTTCAGCATATCATCTTGCTCTATTCAAGAGAAAAAGATACAGTTTTTTATTATCCAATTCTATATCAAAAAAGTGCAGTTGATCCCATAAAAGAAATACTGGGTTTGTTGCGAGTTCAACTGGAATTGTAACAAGTAAGGTAAATTGCCCTTCTCCCCACCCCATATACCTCCTCTACATATACCACTGATAATGAACTCACTATGGCTATTCAATGTCAAACTCATAGATTTTCTTACTACATAGGCGGCTAAAGGAAGCCCAGTCTTTCTTTGTCAAACCCCAACCCCCTTATTAGTAGCCGAAGTAAAGGCCAGCATGAGATCAAAGTCACTTACCATCCATTCGCTCACTGTTCAACAAAGACCATCAATATTCCCTTACTTCTCAAGTTTTGAATTTTATGAGCCCTTTGATTGTATCCCATAATAAAATCTCTTTGATAAACATCTTGTCGATGATTCAATTTTACTATATTATTTAGAATCTTCATGTGCACTTTTTGCCTAGTTTTTTTGTGTAAAGAACCTAACTCATCTGAAGTTAAAAAAATGAATTGTTTAACCCTTTAACCAATGTATGCTAAGTAGTGGCAATAAGAATTTGAAATTTCAGAAATTTGAACTAGAACTTGAATAGGAAAACCAGTGGACATACCCGCAAGGAACCCCATCTCAAAACCAGCGAGTTTCCTAAAACCTTTGTTGTTATCTTGCTTGCTTTCAGATAAGAAAGACTTATCACTTTAACCTACCTTCCTAGCTTTAGTTGCCTTAAAGCCTGTCTTTCTTTCAAAACCTTGTAGCGTTTAAGCATTCTTTTTGCCTGAGGCTTTTGGATAAGACTACTTACTCAAGTAGGTTACTAAGCTACCTCTTCTGTTTCAGGCAAGGGTAGCTCTGAAGGGATAGTTGAGCGGAACCCGGCATAAGGAGCAACAATCGCTATTAACAGTTCCCCTGCTAGGGGAACGTCAGGAGAGGAACATGCTCTATATCTACTGATTCTATTTAGTATAGTGTAAGAAGCTCTTGTTTGAGTGAGATCTTCTAGAATGCCATTCATTTCACAATAAGAAACTTTTCCACATAGAGGTTTCAGCTACTTAAAGCGAGAGTGCATCCAAAGATTCGAGAAGAGTGCTCGTCCTTGGTTGAAACAATGATAGGTGTCAATGGACCAATTTCACTAGTAGAGAAATTTCTCCAATGTGTGCAAATAGAGATGCCACTTTTAGTGATGGACACCGGCCCTTATGTTAAAGTAGCATGGAGTTTTGCTTGTAAACCAACAAGTTTTGAGTTTCCAAATAAGTTGTACCATTTCTTTAGAGTTCAATAGTAAAATTAAGTTGTCTAAATCTCTTCCTTATCTGCTGGTCTATAGTTGTGTTCCTCTCTTTGTCTTTGGCTTCCAGAGTTGTGAACTAACCTCTTCCTTTTACATCCAGACAACTGGCGGATAAACTGGGCATCTAAAGTACATAAGATTCGAGTTGCTGCTAGGCATAAAAGTCATATTGTCAGCTAGGAAAATTGGCATAACTAGGCATCTCAAACATTAATAAGGGAAGAATAAGGCTTTCATTCAGATAATATTCTCTTCATCTGAATGGCAAGGCTTTCTAGTTTCCTGAAGTACACCTGCATTTGTATATCTATGTGATAGATGCATGGAGGCTAGGTCTTACATGTACCTTTGGCATGTATGAGATTTTCTTTCCTCTATCTATGTCATACTTGGGATTCACTAACAGTCAATTCCAAGTAAATCCTCTCTCCCCCTCACTCTACTTTGTTTCGCTCGTTTTCTCTTTCCTTCTGCCTGCAAAAAAAGTTATGAGATTGGTTTTATGTGTGTTAGCGATCATAAAACCTATGAAATAGATAAGATTGGAGTTCATGTAGTTGGAATGCCTGAGACCACTTTTAGCCTTGCTTCTCTGGCAACTACTCTATTTAAGGCTTGCTTTCCACTTTGACTTGCCTTCCTTATCTTTCAATTTGTACTTGCATGTCTTCCATGACTATTTTGAGTGATTGTTGCTATCTGGCTTGAGTTAGACAAGCATAGAAGGATTTTATGCCACTGGTGACTGGCCCGTCTATCTAGTATCTAGTACTAGGAATAGGACTAGTAGAGTAGAGGCACTATTGGAAGGGGCTTCCTCGATCATAGCTTCTTTCTTAGCTAACTGCTAGAAAAGGATGCAAATCAACTCCTTAGATAGAATGCAGATCGACACATTCAATAAAGAAGCCAGTATGTGAGAGAAGCTACTTTCTTATTGTAGGACTGGAAGATCCTCTATCTATTAGCATACCCGTACCGGTAGTTAGACTAGCACTCTCTCCCTAATCAATCACAGTAACTCATTGTAAGAGAGATGACTGTCTATAATCTATGTAATACCTATAGGTGAATATAATAAAGAGGCTATAAGTGCATTCTCTCCTTCTTCATTTTTTGGATACCACTCTTTGAGCATGCTAACAGAATGATTGACACTCACATCTCTCTCATTTCTAGTGATTTCTCTACAGTTTACTAGAGCATTCCAAGACTAAGACTACGACATGGAAGAAGAAAGATAACTCTCATTCCAAGAATCAGAGGAAGGCATTTTGTCCGGTAATGAAGTTAGAAGTTTCCGACTTGCTTTCTCTCTTCTCTTGCAATTGGCAGTCTCATTTAACCTTGTTTCGGGCCTTCTTTTCTACTCTATCTACTTATTGGATTGGTAGGTATAGTCTTTCTTCTACGCTTTTGATTGAACATTAAGGTAATGTGAGAGAAGGAAATTGATAGATAACTGGTATGTAAAGCTATGGACTGGTTTCTCACTCTAAGCCAGTACTAGTAATTTGAAAAACAGATAGACATCTAGCGCATTCACTCATTTTTTCTTTCGGATAGGCCAACTCAAAGAGGGAAATGCTAGGGGAGTTAGCGGTCTTTTAGCCTCTCCTACTACTGGAAGAGAGATTCGCTATCATTCTTTACTTTGTTCGAGAATCAACTGCACATGAATAGGCTCTTCCTTAGGCCTTTAAAGAAGAAGCAGTTTTTTTTCAAAATTCCGGGGAAATTGAAATGAAATTCTTTTTGTAAGGCAACAAAGTCGCCTAAGGAAAGTAGAATTCTATGCACACTAACCGAATTTTTGGGGAAGGATAGTGGTGCAAATTGGCCTTTTCCTTTTTCCTTTCTAAAGCAAAAAAGAATGACATCATTCTGATCATGACTTGAAAAAAGAAAGAATAGAAGGAACTTGGAGTTGGCGCCCACATAACATATTGCTTTCTTACCAAGCCATCCTAGCTTTTTGCTCCTCTCTTTATACTCAAGTGGCTTTCACTCCTCCAGTTCTATTATTATTGACTTAACTTATTATTATAAAAACTACTCACTATCCAAATAAAAGATGATCGATTATCTACCCAAGAAGATAGAGAGTCTTATATAAGAGAAAAGTTCACAAATACAGTTGAATCAAGTAATATTGTAAGACATAATGATAGTAGGGTCGGGATATCCCCGTTCTCTGAATCGGACGTGAGGGTCTCCCCTCATCGAGCTCTCTACATGGGAATCTCCACTCACTGCTTCCCCTAATATACTCCCTTTACCATATCATGGGGGTTTATAGGAGATCCTAGAGGCTCTCTCGGAAAGGCTGATATACCATATCTTTTGACTTAACTCTATTCTAGTAGTCACTAGACTTAGTATTGTAGTCCTTCTGGCTACTTTTGCTGAAATCAATACTCTGAATTCTCCCATGCTCTAGAAATTTCACTCCCTAGACCACTACCATATAGTTAGGTAGGGACAATAAGTTCATAGTGCTGGGAATGGCAGAATGAATGGGGATCCCTATCAATATAAAAAGAATATCTAATTAGAGTTTTATCCCCTTCTCTCTCTCAATAGATCTATCTGGTCTGATATGGCACAATACAATACTAGATGATCAAATGCAATGGGATAGATGGTAAAGGGATGTCTGCATCCAAAAGTGATGATTCACTTGTCCCCTTGTCCATAGAGACCTCGTGGCATACAACCAAAATAACTTCTACTAGATAGCCTCCCATTTCTCTCTTTTTACAACTTTGTGGACGAACAAATGAAGGCAAGTTACATAACGGGGAAGTGAAGGCTTGCGAAATAGACAACAAGAAGTAAGCAAAAGCTTCTCAGCCCCCTAACCTTTCTCTTTTTTTATAATACTTGTTTTTTGAATTAGGTAAGCTTTGAAGATGGCTTCTCTTCTATACTATACTAGTTGTAGGGCGTTAGTGCTTGACTAATATAATAGAAAGTAAAGGGACTCTAGTATGATCTTACGAATCTAAAGATCTCAAAATGGAAGAACGAGCTCTTTTGCTTGCCCCTATCTCTAAAGGGGTGTATGCACTTCACTCGCTAAGGGATGGGATTCATTCACTTTCATTCCTACTTGCAATACAAAAAGTTCATAACTTAAGGCCCCTACTACTGCTGTGCAACCTTTCCTTGGGTTCATACAGTCGAGTTTTCCATTTACCCACAATGGAGGAGCCGCCCCCACTAGGAAGGTGGCCACAGGTCATAACGCACTCTTTGCATAAAAAATCCACTTTGAAGTTGACTTATTCGCTCAGACAATTGTCGGAATGTGTATGAGTTACAATAAGGACCCAATATATCAATAACACCTTTGTTTAAAGTTCGAAGAAGACTTCATATCCAAAATATAAGAACAATTTGACTAGAAAAAAGTCATTTAAAACTTGATCAAAAACCCAGAGTTTATTGAAGAAGCTATAGACTCGATTACTAAGAGTACTAGTTTGAAAGGATCGTTGGAATTGATCCACTATGGGATGAACATTATACTCAACATAAGCACTTGAAGTACTAAATAAAATAGGTATTAGTTTGGTAATAGTTGTAGAAGCAAACTCGGATTTGGCAAGAATCTTATTTTTTGGTAGTACGAAGGGGGAATTGGCCCAAAAATTTGATAGGGCGCAAGACTCTGTCGGGCGCTAGAAGCTGACTCAAGTATCCCCCTAATCGTGCAAAATGGTTGCCTATTACATGGCTCACTAACTCTGCCTGGGGTGTGGGAACCTATTATTCATTGGGTAATTTGTCTGCATATTCCCAAATAATAGAAAGGAGTCTTTCTTTCTCCTTTTTCTAGGAGAATTTAAAGGGAATGTGATCCACTCTTTTGTAATGAAATAATTTAAGTTCATTTATTCTTTTCAGGAGAGCTTTTGAAAAAACCCACCTTTGCCTCATCTAAGGCCAAGGGGGAAATAAAGTTGTCAAACATAGTATTAAAAAGGGTCATGTTTTCCCAATATTAAAGAGGTATCTTAACTCTTATTTAATATGAGAGCGTAGACATTCTGGTGCAACTTGATTATCCGGTATATCTAGCGCCATTTCCCATTTATCAGGCTTGGGAGAGGAGGTAGACGTTCCCCCACCCGAATTCTTTCCTGCACAATCTACCCTTTCTAACAACAATTCATAAAAGAATGAAAGAAAAAGACACAGAGTCCAAATACTTTCCATAATAGGTACACGACAAATGTCTGGATTCTTTTTCTAGTGGAAATGCCATAAAGTGCGAACCAAGATCCATGATACCAAAACCAAAATCCGTACAAGTAAGAACAGGAAATCTTGATGTATTTCTAACTCCAACTCGGACAATAGAAAATTATACAATAGAAAAACATCTAAAGAGCTTTATCTTAATCATAATCGCTAAAATAGTGGAAACAACTCTCGCAAAAAATTCTAATAAAAAGGCAACGGGTTTTGATAACATTGGAGAGGAATTCAAATTAGGATAAATTCCAATGTGAAACATAAAGATCTGAGATAAATCCTTCTTTTTCTCTTACTATTTTGATAGAGGAGACAACTGACACTGAACACCAACCCTCAACTATACTTGATCAAATCAAGATCTACGTTTGTTCTTTTCCAAAATTTACTACACATAGGAACTTCCATCAACTGATCAATGAATACTTCTGCTAATGTTGCAACAGTATGGTACCAAGAGACCCATTTTATCCACTATTTCACCCATCTAAGTAAAATAGTGTGTTCAAGGATTTCTCTCTCACCATCAAACACCAACTTATTTGGAAAGAGTCGTATCTCTTTAGGTGTTAATTCCTTATAGAGATAATTTCTTATATTTCCCTTCAAAAAAGGATTGAGAGGTTTAAATCTCCTAATACAATATTCTAGAGGTAATAGATGTGATATGTGTGGTTTGCTTTCTGCTGCTTTCAGTCTTTCCCAACGTTTTGATTGAGTAGATATCAAATGAGAACGAACTCTGAATCTGGCCCCCCAAATATTTATAAAATTGATGTTGAAATCGAATACTTGATTGTGAGTTAACACAGCTCCAAAGTTTTCCTACAAGAAGTTAATGCTCTAAGAGAGATTGGAGAAAGGTAAATTTGCATTTCCTTGGTCCAAAATATCTTAGCAAAATTGATGGTTTCATTCTTGGATATTCTTGATTTTTCTAAGTGGTTGTAACACCAAGCCTATCCAATAAAATCCTGTACTACCATGCCACCTCTTATCTGTGATTAGGATATCATCACCTAAAAGCCATGGTGTAATAAGAAAAAGGGATAGTACTCATTGTGTATGCATACTTTACAGCTAGCCACATCATATAATGATGGGAAAGCGCAAATAGGGACCATGATCCGTAGTTACCTAATTATTGTCCTGTTAAGAAGGCAATCCATCTCACTCACCCTCTTAACCATCGGAGGGTTGATCAAGAAAGTGTTGAGACCCAAGGAACTGTTGACTATTGATGATGCCAGTATACTCCCCCACATACAAGATATGAAGATGTATATGACACTTAATGGCCAATGGTCCGTTACTAATTTTAAATCAAAAGAGAAAGAAATACATTTCTTTTGAGATCATAATCATACCAACAGACGTTCTTAGTTAAATGCTCTATCCGTCCGAACATAAGATAGGACTTTCATTTCCCATTGGTGGACAGGAAAGAGTAACCTTTGTTTTTTATGTAATTACATATTACAAAGATATATCTCTTACCACCTCCTTCTATCACTTGAGCTAATCTTCCCATTGTTAACGGAACACCCCTGTAAGACCCCAAAAGAGGACTAAAGTAGGGGCCTACACACTTTTTTAAAAAGAGTTTTAAAAAGGTTGAATTTTTTTACTTACTTTTCTTATTACATAATTAAGATAGATAGAAGGGATAATGTCTCTATTAAAACACCACAATATTCCTGTTTTGGGGGTTAATGTTCTCAATGGTTAATCGATCATTCGATATCCTTTTCCTAAAAGACCTGAAATCCTACCTTTCGGCATTGCGATAAAGTGTTGACAAAGTAGAGTGAAAGGTACCACATTGAAAGAGAGGGTTGGGGAAAGACCTAGACATTGAGAGGCGGACAAGGAGGTTATATCTCTCTAAAACAGGTATTGATAATGAACAACAAGCCCTAGTTTTTAAGCCTAAGAAAGATGCAATTATACCCTTGGAACAGAAATATATTGCACTTCAAAATAGTTACTAAAAGCACTGCAAGTGCACTTCTTATATAGGCAAACCAAACCTAAAAAAGCACCTCCCCCCTCCCTCGGCTAGCCTTCCAAAAGCGGGTATGTGGGAGAATAGAACTGAGCATCAAGACTGCAAGATAGAAGGAAGTTTCTCGCATAAAGGAAAGCTTTTCCACATGCAACACAAATGCTAGCTCTTCGTATCATTGGCATTGGGTAGGTGAACCTAGTTACAAAACAACTCTGACTCTAGTAGAGGATCGAGTTCCATAACAATCTGCTAATCTTATATAAGATAATATATAAACTTAGCATACCTACAATCACTTGCTTGATTTCTCTCTTGCTTTATCTACTTACTCTATAGGTAAGACTTTCATAAATGGCATGCTCGCGTGCCTTGCTGCCCCGGATAACCAGCCTACTTTGTATCATGACATTCCTTTTAGAAGAGTGAACCTTAAGTTCCCACATTTTGGCATATAGAGGTGGCCTTCAACACTTCAAAGGCTCTTTGGCAGCACTCCGTCCACTCTCGAAGACGGTTCTTCTTCAGGTGCAACAATGGCGGAATACCCTTTTCTAAATCGACAATAGTAGTTTACGAGCCCCAAAAATGACCGTAACTCCGTCATAAAAGTAGGTGCCTCCCACTCCTTTATGGAAGACACCTTGGCCTCGTCCATCATGATTTTAGCTTTTGACATGCCCCAAGAAGTCTACATCCTCCTTAACAAACGAGCAATTCTCTTTCTTGATGTAAAATTGAGTAGTTGGAACATTTTACGTAGATGCTCCATGTGCTCCTTTGGGGTATTACTATAAATGACTATGTCATCCAAGTATACCACCATGAACTCATCAAGGTATGGCTAGAAAATCGTATTCATAAGAGTGCAAAATGTGGCTGGTTCCTTACCGAATGACATCACGAGCCGTTCGAATGCTCCATACCTTCTTACACACATGGTCTTGGGCTCATATCCTTCAGTTATGCGCATTTGGTAATATCTTATGCCCAAATATACCTTTGTACAGAACTTGGCCTTGCCTAATCTTTCAAACAAATCAGTGATCAAGGGAATTGGGTATTTCTTCTTCACAGTTATCTTATTTAGTGTGTAATAGTCGATGCATAGTCACAATGATCTATCATACTTCTTATAAAATAGAACTGGCACTCCAAACATTTAGATTTCTCCACCATAGTAGGAGAAAGCACTTCTAGAGGGTTCATGCTATGTGGATGAGGCAACGAGTTAAATATGAGGGCTTTTAGACATCTTTAGAAGAGTGCTTGATAAAGACCTTAATGCTAGGGATAAAGCCTTTCTTTCATAATCAAATGAAACTGTCTAAGGGATTTCACTAAGTTGATTCTTAGGAAATGTTGAATCAAACCATTTGTCTATATTTCAACAAAAGAAGCACGGGCTTCTTTGCAAAAAGAACTTTTCTTGTCTTAGTTCCCACAATGATTACGTGATTAACAAAGTCTGCACTACGCCTTCCCTCCCTGAGCCAATGTTTCCCATCGTCAGTAACTCGTAAAAGGGTAGGTCTCAAGCAGTAGTCACTAACGAAGAAAAAGATAATGAAGCAAATTGGAATATTCCCTCCTTTGAAGCGACGACCTCTATGGTACCAGGGCTAACCTATGAGGAGTATGAGAGAGCGTTGGGTGGTTCTCGACCGCTAAGGCTGAACAGAGTTCGTCTGCTAATAAGAAAATGGAGTAAGAAACATGCGATTTTGTTTCATATCTAAGAGTTCTTTCTACATTTTTTTCTATTACATTACGAAATAATGAATTGAGTTCGTATAGGCATTTTGGGTGCTTCTAGTGAAATAGACCTTTTGGCTATATTTTCTGTCACTCCACTGTTATGTCCCGTATTTTTTTCCCATTTGGACATTTCAGGATAATTGTAACAAGTTAAGGGTAATGTTATCTTTTGATCTTATTTGATATGTAAGTCGGTTATGAAAATTTTGGAGGTGGAAATACTAAAAAAGGTTGAGGGCAAAATTGGAATTTGGTGATGAAAATATTGGAAAAGGTCGAGGTCAAAATTGGAATTTCATGATGGGAATATTTGAAAAGGCTAAGGGAAAAAATTAGAATTTCACAATATGTAGTTTTATGAAAACATATGGGCTAAGTGATTGGGCTTGAAAGGAAATGGAACAAAAAAAAATAAAGAAGATAGGCCCAACCTTGCCATGGTCCATGACAAGGATCCAAGCCCAAGTCTTTCATCCAAGTGATGAATGACATAAAAGGGTACTTAGTCATAAGTTCCTAGAGCTTACAAGACTAATTGAGAGGAGTGAAGAACAAAAGAAACAAGAGAAAAAAAAAGAAGAAAATCGGCCAAAGGGGGAAAAAAAATTGGTCCTTGAAATCTTGCTCCCAAAAATATTTTCTTCTAGTATTTCCACTAATTTAAGGGTCCTCTATAACATGGTGGGTTATTTTGGAAGATTGGAGGCTTGTTTAATTGATTTTGGAGTGAAGAAGTTAGAAGAAAAAAGGTAAGAATTAATTCATTTTTATTATGTTATGAAGGTTGTTTATGTTGTAGTATGTAGAGATGTGTAGAATTTATGGAAATATGGGAGTTTGCATGGTGGGTTTTACATATGTATAAATCCATGTATATGAAGATTGTGGAGGCAAGATGAATCAAATTTTAGTGTAGTATTTTAGTAGTAGTTATGGAGTAGTAGTTATGGTAAAAAAAATTATGTTGGAATGGAAAGTTGAATGAATTTATTTAAAGTTGGAAATATGGGTTAGGTGATGAAATGGAAAAAAAACTAAGTTTGTGTAGTTTGTTAATTGTTGTCGTGATTCTTGGAATATAAGTGGAGCTTAAATGGATTAAGTTGGTATTGAAATGGATTGTATAGAATTATGTATTTTTAGTATGATTTTATAATATTATGGAGGTGAAGTTGTTAAAATTGTGGATTGTTGATGTTGATTATGAAGTTGAAAGAAGAAAATGAATTATAATAGTTTTGTTGCATTTATGGAATTTTTGGGTGAAATATGGAATTGATGAATATTGGATATCTTACTTGAAATACTTTTCACTTATGTTGGAATGAGTTGAAATTAATTATGAACATGAAATATTCATATTTATTTGAAAATGCAAAGTTGGGTTGAAAATTGTTGCACTAGTTGGAAAAGTAACCAATTTATGTTATGGTGCATTTTACCGAGTCCCATAATGGGGCCGATGATGGGAGGGCGACCACGTTTTGTTCATCGAGTCCCATAATGGGGCCGGATATGACATATGTCTTTGCATATATTATTTGTGATTATGATAAGTATTTTGAAATTCTGAACATTTATTTTGTTTTCTGCACATACTATTCAGATTATGATTTTATTTATTACAGTTCATGCTTTACATATTCAGTACATTTTTCATACTGACCCCCCTTTCTTTGGGGCTGCATTACATGCCCGCAGGTACCAAAGTTCGATTTGCTGATCCACCTGTTTAAGACATTTGTTGCATCGTTGACAGTGCTCCCTTGTTCGGAGCTTGTATTTTGGTACTGACTTTATCTCTGTATATTTGGATATGTTGGTCAGAGGTATGATGGGGCCCTGTCCTATTATATGACTATGTTATCATCCTTAGAGGTCTGTAGACAGAGTTATGTTGTGGGTTTTGTATATATGGTTTTGGATTTTGTATGTTTCGCGATAGCCTATCGACCCTCGTGCGCTATATATATTTCTGTGATCTATTTAGAGATCCCTTCTGATCATTACCTATGTTACTCGAATAGTGTGCTAATTTGGGCTAAGGGTACATATGGGTACCCAACTCGGGCATCAGTCACAACCTACGGTGTTGGGTCGTGACAAAAGTGGTATCACAGTAGTTTGGTCCTCGGAATGTCTACAGATCGTATCTAGTAGAGTCCTGTTTATTGGTGTGTTGGGCACCATATCTATAAGTAGGAGGATACAGGGCATTTAGGATATTACTTTTTCTTTTTGTCTTAGATCGTGCGATAGAGCCGTATTATTAGATTAATTTTTCCCTAATGAAACAAATTGTTATGTTTCGAGTGATGCCTCTGAAGAAAGCGACGGCTGCTCAAAAGAGCAAATCAGCAGCGCCAGGTAAGGCTAGTCAGGTCCACAGAGTTACTAGGGCTCGATCCCAGCCTGAGCCGGGGACTGTTCCCCCGACAGCCAGCTCTGCGACGCCACCAGTATCAGAAGGGATTAGGGCAACCTCAATTGCAGATCAGAGGGCGGCTTCACCGCCTGTTTTCTGAGCCTCAGCACCTGAGCCTATAGCTCCAAAGCTAGGAGCCGAGGGCAGGGCTATACAGGATGCGTTCCAGTTGTTGACCAGGTTGGTGGCAGGCCAGGAACACAGACGCGGTTTGGGAAGAGATCAAGTACACAAGCATGATAGTTTGAGGGCTTGTGAGTTTCTGACTTGTAACCCTCCAGAGTTCTTCGGTAAAAAGCCCGAGGAGGACCCCCAGGAGTTCATTAGGGAGATGTAGCGCACTTTACGTCTGATTAAAGCTTCTGCAACAGATTCGGTTAAGTTGGCTTTGTATAGACTGCACAAGGTAGCTGCTAACTTGTATGAGTCTTGGGAGTTGTCCAGGGGTAGACTAGCTTCTCCAGCAATATGGGATAAGTTTACAGAGGCTTTTCTCAGTCATTTCCTACCTTCTAAGATACGGAGAGCCAGAGCAGATAGATTTTTACTATTGAGGCAGCGAGGCCGCAGTGTTCGTGAGTATAGTTTAGAGTTTGACTTATTGGCCCGACATGCACCTGCTTTGGTAGATGACATGACAGACAGGATGCACATATATGTGATAAGCCTAGATCGGTATTTGGTTGATAGTTGTTTGGTGATGGCTGCCCAGCCAGGAATGGACATCGCCCATATTCAGGCATATGCTCAGGGCATGGAGGATAGATATAGAGGACACCAGTCTGACCGAGACTTTAGAGGGAGTCAGCCCAAGAAGGCCAGATCAGTTACGTATTCTGGAGAGCTCCAGGGCAGACCATACCAGCAGCAAAGTAGCAGACAATCCACCCAGCCAACATGGAGTATGCCTCCGCAGTTGGTAGACTACAGATCAGGTGGCACCAGATATTCGGGAGAAGGTTCAAGCCTTAGGGTTTCCAATTCGCAGCTAGATAGAGGTTTTGGTCAGATGAGACCACCTAGGCATCAATGTTCTTATTGTGGCAAATACCATCTGGGAGAGTGCTATCGTGCTACAGGGGCTTGTTTTTCTTGTGGAAGTCAATGCCATGTGATGAGAGATTGCCCGTATAAGGGTGGGTTAGCCGGCCAACATGGCCTACTAGATCAGTTGCTGGGTCATCATCCTCTTCGGTAGCTATGCGCCCCACGGGGCAGGGTGTACCTACACCAGCAGGCCGCGGTAGAGGCCATGGCGGAGTCTCTGGTTCTAGCGGTCCTTCGAACCGCACTTATGCTTTGGCTGCCCGGTAAGATCATGAGGCGTCACCAGACGTGAACACAGGTATACTATTCACCTTTTCCTAAACTATATGTGCACTTATAAATCTAAGATTTACATTATCATATATTTCTCTGTTGGTGGCTGATAAAAAAATTGGGATGAATGGAATATGGGTTTTGCTAAACTACTATATTATTTATATAACTTGAGTACCAGTACTTGGACTAGAGTGTGTACTATTTATCGAGAATTCTAAGCACCCCATAATTGTACTAAGATTTCTTTTAGGAACAACCTAAAGTAGGGGTGATCTAACAGAGGGTGTAGACATGGTGAGGCATGCTAAATACATTGGAATAGAATTATTTGCACGTGAATAGTTAAAAATAAATAAAGGATGACATGGGTACATCCTAAAGGGGGAAACTGGACAAGAGAAATACGAGCGTAAGAGAAACAAATCAACTGACACTATCATACGTAAATGGGAACGCTTAAAACCCCAAATGAGACTCCATAAGAGATGGATGGATCTCGAGGTTAGTAATAAACAGATAGAAGCCGCGGTATCTGCGACCGTGTGAGGAACCCTTGGTGGAGACCTTAAGGGATTAATACAGTCATACCAGCACTAACGCACCGGATTCCATCAGAACTCCGAAGTTAGGCGTGCTTGGACGAAAGTAGTATTAGGATGGGTGACCTCCTGGAAGTGAAAGAGAAAATAAAATTGGTGACCGCAACCTTTGGAACTCTGATATTGATTGGTCGATGAAAGTATATATATGTTATTGCAAAGAAACAGAGAAACTCTCCATATTGTCGGTATGAAATCTTGAGGAAAATTTTTGGCTCGACATTCGAGGACGAATGTTCAAAAGGGGGGAGAATGTTATATCCCATATTTTTTCCCATTTGGACATTTCGGGATAATTGTAACAAGTTAAGGGTAATGTTATGTTTTGATCTTGTTTGATATGTAAGTCGGATATGAAAATTTTGGAGGTGGAAATACTAGAAAAGGTTGAGGGCAAAATTGGAATTTGGTGATGAAAATATTAGAAAAGGTCGAGGTCAAAATTGGAATTTCATGATGGGAATATTGGAAAAGGCTAAGGGAAAAAAATTAGAATTTCACAATATGTAGTTTTATGAAAATATATGGGCTAAGTGATTGGGCTTGAAAGGAAATGGAACAAAAAAAAAAATTGGCCCAACCTTGCCATGGTCCATGACAAGGATCCAAGCCCAAGTCTTTCATCCAAGTGATGAATGACATAAAAGGGTACTTAGTCATAAGTTCCTAGAGCTTTCAAGACTAATTGAGAGGAGTGAAGAACAAAAGAAACAAGAGAAAAAAAAGGAAGAAAATCGGCCAAGGGGGAAAAAAATTGGTCCTTGAAATCTTGCTACCAAAAATATTTTCTTCTAGTATTTCCACTAATTTAAGGGTCCTCTATAACATGGTGGGTTATTTTGGAAGATTGGAGGCTTGTTTAATTGATTTTGGAGTGAAGAGGTTAGAAGAAAAAAGGTAAGAATTAATTCATTTTTATTATGTTATGAAGGTTGTTTATGTTGTAGTATGTAGAGATGTGTAGAATTTATGGAAATATGGGAGTTTGCATGGTGGGTTTTACATATGTATAAATCCATGTATATGAAGATTGTGGAGGGAAGATGAATCAAATTTTTGTGTAGTATTTTAGTAGTAGTTATGGAGTAGTAGTTATGGTTAAAAAAATTATGTTGGAATGGAAAGTTGAATGAATTTATTTGAAGTTGGAAATATGGGTTAGGTGATGAAATGGAAAAAAATTAAGTTTGTATAGTTTGTTAATTGTTGTCGTGATTCTTGGAATATAAGTGAAGCTTAAATGGATTAAGTTGGTATTGAAATGGATTGTAGAGAGTTATGTATTTTTAGTATGATTTTATAATATTATGGAGGTAAAGTTGTTAAAAGTGTGGATTGTTGATGTTGATTATGAAGTTGAAAGAAGAAAATGAATTATAATAGTTTTGTTGCATTTATGGAATTTTTTGGTGAAATATGGAATTGATGAATATTGGATAGCTTACTTGGAATACTTTTCACTTATGTTGGAATGAGTTGAAATTAATTATGAACATGAAAGATTCATATTTATTTGGAAATGCAAAGTTGGGTTGAAAATTGTTGCACTAGTTGGAAAAGTAACCAATTTATGTTATGGTGCATTTTAAATTGATTATTGATAGTATTGGTGTTGTTTTTGGCTTGGTTGTTGATATTGTGTCCGAGTTGAAATCTCGGGGTTGTCATATATATAGGGTAGATGTTGCCGAAATGTTTGTAGACAAGTATTGGTAAAATTGAATTCTTAAAGTTTTATGAATAGTAATTGATAAATGTGACCAATTGTAGATTTTGGAGGAAACGGGAATTGAATTTGGACAAGCATAAAAGGCCAATAAGGTATGTAAAGCTTTACCTTTTCTTCTCTTGGCATGTCCTAGGTGTAATAGGTTTGGATACAAGCCTCGGGGATGACTCTACTCTTCGGAATCGACTCTCAAAATTACCCCTTTTTTTTATTCAATAGAATTGAATTAGGTATTTATGCATATTTTTGAAGAAATTGTCTAAACTTCTAGAATTTGGACAAATAGAAACCGACTACCTTGAAAATCTTATAAATAACGTTATGAAGTTTAACGCACGTAATTTGTATACATCACCTTATTTGACCGAGGTGGGCCCCACTATTCCGAATTTTTCTTTGTTATTCCGTTAGGCTTACGTTAGGTAGAATTTGAAAGAAACTATTTGCTACTTTTCCAAATATTATACGACTAATTATTCCGTATGTTCCATTATATTTTGAAATATGGAAACAATTTCATAAAACTATTTTTTTACATAGACTATCGTGATATTGGAAAGACTTGCACTATTATCATTATTCAAGTCTTTTTATATATGATTGGTTATCGAAACCATGCTATCGATTCTGTATAAATATTTTAAATTTTAAATTGTATTTAGTTCTCACTACTCTACTCGTGTATACTGTAACCACTCTTTCACTGAGCCTGGGCCAGGATATGTTTTTATGCGTATTTCTCTGCATTGTTCACCATGTCCCGACGTAAGGGGGCAGGTATGACATGTACATGGGGTGGTGTATGTTATGCCATGGAGTTATGTTGTGCCATGTACACATATATTTGGGATATGATATGATATGATTTGATATGATGTGATATGATTTGATATGGCCATCTGATATGATATGATTTGTTACGGAGATATTCTCTACTCTGGTGTTATGTTGTGCCGTGGCGCCGATGATGGCAGGGAGACCACGTTTTGTTCACCGAGTCCCATAATGGGGCCGAATATGGCATATGTCTTTGCATATATTATTTGTGATTATGATAAGTATTTTGAAATTTTGAACATTTATTTTCTTTTCTGCACATACTATTCAGATTATGATTTTATTTATTACAGTTCATGCTTTACATATTCGGTACATTTTTTGTACTTACCCTCTTTCTTCGGGGTCTGCGTTACATGCCCGCAGGTACCGAAGTTTGATTTGTTGATCTATCTGTTTAGGACATTTGTTGCATCGTTGACAGTGCTCCCTTGTTCGGAGCTTGTATTTTGGTACTGACTTTATCTTTGTATATTTAGATGTGTTGGTCAAGGGTACGACGGGGACCTGTCCTGTTATATGACTATGTTATCATTTGTAGAGGTCTGTAGACAGAGTTATGTTATGGGTTTTGTATATATGGTTTTGGGTTTTGTATGTTTCGCGATAGCCTATCGACCCTCGTGCGCTATATATGTTTCTGTGATCTGTTTAGAGATCCCTTCTGATCATTACCTATGTTACTCGGATAGTGTGCTAATTTGGGCTAAGGGTACGTATGGGTGCCCAACTCGGGCATCAGTCACGACCTACGGGGTTGGGTCGTGACATCCACCCATTTCATAAAGTATTCACCCTGATTTAACAACTACCCAATATTCAGGGGATCCTTTTCCTGAACCCATACGTATTTCTGCGGGTCTTAATATAACTAGTTTGTCTGGAAATATACGTATCATATTTTTCCACCATAACGTGCATTTAGTGTCATTGCCCGTCTGCCTTCTTCTATTTGTCGAGATGTAATCCAAGAAGGTTCAAGTGCCTGAAGAGAATATTTACCGAAAGCAATACGATTACCTCGATAAGATATTCCCTTCATTCTTCCTCTATGTTTACGAAATCTGGTTCTTTTGGGGATATTGTTGATTGTTGGTTATGAATTCCATCTCTACTACAGAACCGAACGTCAGAGTTTCTTCTCATCCATCTCCTCACAAATAAAAGTATTCAAAAAAATTCAATTTGAATTAAGATAGAATAGTCAATCTTAAGTTACAATATATGTATTTACTGAGTAATACCTTGAACGTGGGCTTCTTTGAGATTTCATTAAATCTATTAGTAATTTGTATATCTTGTTTGAATAAATAACTAAACTTTGTAGTTTTCTAAATACTAAATAGAAATAAAAAAATGTATTATTATGCTAAATCCTTATATAGTCCTTTATTGTATTGTCCTAAATTTTGCAATAAAAAAAGTTTTCGTGGGCGAATATTTACTCTTAAAATCCCTATTTTATTTGTAGGGTTAACTCGTGCCTTCTCAGATCTCAGAATACATGAATTAATCTCTGGTTCGTTCTGCCATCCCGACCAGTGAATCATTAAGATTCCCTTTTTAATAGAATCTTTTGCATTAACAAGTTCTGTCGTTTCCATCACTTCTTACTTAAGGTTAGGTCCGAATTATACAATGGAGCTCAGAATGAAATTGGTTCTTGAGTCAATCTTTTCAGTCTTTATTGGCTCGAAGCTCTTTATTTTTTGTTCTATTTCTATAAGAATATTCTTTTTAGTATGGTATTGTCACGACCCAAGCCTAGGGCCTAGACATGACATGGCGAATGAGGAACCCAAAAGTACCTCAAACAAGCCTCTTAGCATTCTTTTAGTCTTTCATAGGTAATGATGATAAATAAACAAGCGGAAATCATAATAAATCTTCAACTTACATATGTCCAACAATACCTCTAATTATTTGATTTAACGGGGCTAAGACAAGTCCCTACCTCACCCTCAATCATAATAGAAGAAATTTCATAGTAAAACGTCTTAACATATCATAAGTTAGAAATATAAAGGAGTATTATTCCCTGAACATGGGAACTCACCAAAAGTAGTCTTCAAACGAAGTCTCAACTAGCCACGTGGAGGAGAACGAGGAGGAGCACTGATCCCTACATGGTGATATCATGTAGGCAAAAGAGTATGCGTTAGTACTTTGAATGTACTAAGTATGTAAGGATGCATGAACATTGAGGAAACATTAAAACATTTATGTAATATGGAACATAATTTAATGTATGCATAATAAATCATATATATATATATCCTTTAAAACAATCATTTTGTGGGAAATTAACCATAACCGACATTTAAGACCATGCGAGCTATTACATGGAAACCAACATAACCCCCTATGTTGGCCGGGGAGACTACTTGCCAGGTAGAACTCCATCAACTTCATTCATTTCTTTAACTTTAACTTTAAGGGCTATTTATGGATCCATTAGCCTAAGCCTACAAGAGCTCATATGTTGGCACATAGTTAATGAGACAAGGGGTTGCTACTAGGATTTCCTTACCGAATCCCACCTCAATCCCTCATTCGGTGCTAAGTCAATCCTACAGAATAGTTTAATAATTCAAAATATTCATAGCATATAACTTGAGAATTCAAACATCATATTCGATAGAATAGCTCATTAAAACATTTGATAATTCAAATATGCAAGAATTGTCCTTATTGCATAAAGAATCCATCATTCATATCATTTCATCATTCTTTCATTTCATAAAACTCCCTTTTAGATCATAGATATTGCTTTCATAAATATTTATTTGGAGTCAAAGCTTTCAAGTCAAACTTTATTAAAAACATAATAAAACTAGGTGGGTTCAAATTACTTCAACTTGGAAATATGTATGTATATAAATATACATAAATATTTTAAAATCCATTAATTAAAAATCATGCTTTAAACAACTCACCATGAATTTCAAGAATCTTTAAATAGATAAATAGAGGAATTACTTGCAAACCATCAATTCATACATATGAAATTATGTCGCATCAAAATAGACCAATAATCATTAGTTTAACCATGATTCATACTATTAAGTAAAAATAAGAATTATCATAAGAAAATATTACTTGAAATCAAGAGACTTAATTGAAAGAGTTTTTGGACTACATGGGTGGAAGAACCCATATAACTTAGAGTAGATCTTAAAAAAATAATATAATTTATCATATAATCAAAATAATTTAGATATGAGAGTGGAAGGAATACTCTCATTGAAGCCTTACATACCTGGAAACCGAAGCTTTAGTTGGTACCGAAAGACTTAATGAACACTCTTGAGTCCTAGCTTTTCTCCTCGCCGAAACGTTTTGTGTACTACTCGGAGTATATGAATCACCGGAATAGTATTTTCTTCACTACTAAGAACTAAAACTATATTTGAGAATGTGTAAAGAAGTGTATAGAGAGAAGATTTGCTTGAGAAAGCTTGATGAATAAAATAAGGAAATAAGGTGGGTATTTATAGGTGGGAAAGAGGGACCTAACAATAAATAAAATAATTATAAATAAAAATCTGAAAATTTAGTAGAATATATTGATGTTATGGATGATATTAAATGGAGGACAATTTATGTCATTAGTGATGTCAAATGTATCTAGATCTTTCTATGGTAGGTGAAATGAGTTATCTTTGACAGAATACTCTTTTTGGCAGCTGCGGTTGAATAAGATAAATTCCTTATTAGGATTTGGTGTCTTAATAAGAATTGTATATATGGAAGTCTAGTTTCATATCGTTCAAGAATCAACCAATTTGGATAAACCTACAGTGAGATATGATTTTTCATCTATAAATACTCATTTCCGTCACAGCATCCTACCTTACAAATATTAATTTATTTGACCTACTTAACCTCCGAATCTTAAAATATAGTATTCATAAAAGTTGTAGGTAATGATATTTTGGTTACTCAGAAATTTGAATCACTCAATTTGGATATTCCTATGAAGCGTTATGACCAAAATACAGAGGCTGTATCATATTTAGGCAAAAATTGAAACATCGTATACAACGTTTTTAGGGGATGTTACATTATCTCCCCCTTGGGAACATTTGTCCTCGAATGAGAAAAGACTTAGCTTGAGTAGAGTAGAGTGTTAACAAACAACCTATCATTAATGCAACAGTGTAATTTAAAATATCGTTTAAAATATATTTCATAATTTTGCAAGCATATGACAAGAAAAGTTGAGATGTAAAGATTTCAAGTAATTGAGCAAGGGCAACTTAATACCTTAGGTTTGGGTAGAGGGGAAAAGATAAGGGTATCTCTTAATCATATCCGCTTCCGCTTCCCATGTTGCACTTTCTCTTTGTTGATTCCTCCAAGGGACTTTAACAGATGCAACTTCTTTGTTCCTCAATCTCTTAACTTGCCGGTCCAAAATTTCCACAGGAACTTCTTCATAGGTCAAGTTTTCTTCAATATTCACTACTCCCATAGGTACAATGGAACTAGGATCACCCACATGTTTTTTCAACATAGACACGTGAAACACCGGATGAACCATGGTCATTTCCAATGGTAATTCCAACTCATATGCAACCTTACCAACACGTCTCACGATTCTATAAGGCCCTACATATCTAGGGCTCAATTTCCCTTTCTTACCAAATCGAATCACATCTTTCATGGGTGAAACCTTTAGATACACCCAATCGTCCACATTAAACTCAAGATCCCTTCTTCTAGTGTCAGAATAGGACTTTTGACGACTTTGAGCCGTCTTCAACCTTTCTCTAATGATCTTCACCTTCTCTAAAGTATCAAGTACCAAATCGGGGCCCAACAAGGTCATCTCGCCTACTTAAAACCAACTAACTGGTGATCTACATCGCTCCCATACAAAGCCTCAAATGGCGCCATCTCAATACTTGAGTGGTAACTATTATTATAGGCAAACTCGATGAGAGGTAGATGATCATCCCAATTCCCTTTAAACTCCAACACACAAGCCCTTAACATATCCTCTAGTATTTGAATCGTTCTTTCAGCTTGCCCATTCATTTGAGGATGGAATGTTGTGCTCAACTTTACCTTAGTACCGAGGCCTTTTTGAAATAATCTCTAGAAGTAAGAAGTGAATTGGGTACCACAATCCGAAATAATGGATAACGGCACACCATGCAACCTCACCAACTCCCGAATATACAACTTAGCATAGTCTTCAGCACTATAGGAAGTTTTAATCGGTAGGAAGTGAGTTGACTTAGTCATTCTATCAATAATTACCCAAATCGAGTCATGAAGCTTCTGGGTATGAGGCAAACCCACTATAAAATCCATATTCACATCTTCCCACTTCCAAGTAGGGATTTCAACGTCTTGGGCTAGGCCACCCGGTCTTTGATGTTCGGCCTTCACTTGTTGGCAATTTGTATATTCGGATACAAACCTTGCTATGTCCTTCTTCATGCCACCCCACCAATACAACTCCTTTAAGTCTCGATACATTTTCGTTGAACTGAGATGAATGGAGTATCTAGAATTATGAGCCTCCATCAAGATCAAACTCCTTAGGTCATCAACATCTGGAACACATATCCGACCTTGGTAGTATAGAACCCCATCTCCCCCTTGGGAAAAGACCTCTATCTTCTTTTCCTTTACCAACTTCTTTAACTCAATAAACTTTGGGTCAAGATCTTGCTTTGTTTTAACATCCACCACCAAAGAGGATTCAGACCTATTTTGAACAACCATACCCCCATCATTAGTACTACCCAATTTCACCCCTAATCTAGACAATCGGTGAACATCTTTCACCAACTCCCTCTTCCTTTCATTCACATGGGCCACACTCCCCATAGACACTCTACTAAGTGCATCAGCAATCACATTGGCTTTACCCGGATGATAGTGCACACTCATGTCATAGTCCTTAAGGAGTTTTAGCCACCTTCTTTGCCTTAGATTAAGGTCCTTTTGGGTGAACACATACTGAAGACTCTTATGATCAGTATACACATCCACATGCACCCCATAGAGGTAATGCCTCCAAATCTTTAGAGCAAAAACAACGGCCGCCAATTCAAGGTCATGGGTAGGGTAGTTGCGCTCATGCACCTTTAATTACCTAGAAGCATAGGCTATTACCTTGCTTTTTTTGCATTAAGACACAACCTAAACCAATCTTTGAAGCATCACAATAAACTACAAACCCTTATAATCCTTCTGGGAGAGTCAAAATAGGAGCAGAGGTAAGTCGATCTTTTAAGGTCTGGAAACTCTTCTCACACTCATCTGTCCATATGAATTTGGATTTCTTTTGGGTCAATTTTGTCACAGGAGATGAAATGGAAGAAAAGCCTTTGACGAACCTTTTATAGTACCCGGCTAGACCTAAGAAGCTCCTAATGTCTAAAGGAGATAATGGTCTAGGCTAATTTTTGACTGCCTCTATTTTCTTAGAATCAACCTTGTGTAACACCCCTCAAAATTTTTCCAAAGATTCGGACCCTTCTTGTGTGTGGGAGGGGTCAAACCCAAGTATCTCAAAGTATATTCGT